>NW_012286601.1:0-4184 GCF_000151885.1 Dipodomys ordii
GCGGTTACACAGCGAGGACACACCAGGGACACAGCGGGACACAGCAGACACACAGCGGGACACAGCGCGGACACAGCGAGGACACAGCGGGACACAGCGTGGGATACAGCGGGTGACAGAGGTGACACACAGGCGGACAGCGGGGACACAGCGGGACACAGCGGGACACAGCGGGGGACACAGTGGGACACAGTGGGGAACACAGCGGGGGACACAGCGGGACACAGCGGGGACACAGCGAGGACACAGCGGGACACAGCGGGGACACAGGGGGGGACAGAGGGGACACACATGCGTTCAGCGGGGACACAACGGGACACAGCGGTGGACATCGGGGACACTGCGGGACACAGCGGGGACACAGCAGGGACACAGCGGGTCACAGCCTGGACACAGTGGGGGACACAGCTAGGACAGAGCGGGACACAGTGGGACACAGCGGGGACACAGCAAAGGACACAGCGGGAAAGAGCAGGACACAGCGGGGGACACAGCCGGGGACACAGCGGGACACAGCAGGGGACACAGTGGGACACACCGGGGACACAGCGGGGACACACCGGGACACACCGGGGACACAGCGTGGACACAGCGGGACACAGCGAGACACAGCAGTGACAAAGCGGCGACACAGAGGGAAACATCGGGACACAGCGGGGGACAGAGGGGACACACCGGTGGACAACGGGGACACAGCAGAACAGAGCGGGGGTCACAGTGGGAAACAGTGGGGACACAGGCGGACACAGGGGGCGCCACAGAGGGACACAGCGGGACACAGCGGGACAGAGCAGGGACACATTAAAGGACAGAGTGGGTGACACAGTGGGGAAAACAGCGGGAAACAGCGGGGGACACAGAGGGACTCAGCGGTTACACAGCGAGGACACACCAGGGACACAGCGGGACACAGCGGGACAGAGCAGGGACACATCAAAGGACACAGCGGGTGACACAGCGGGGGAAACAGCGGGAAACAGCAGGGGACACAGAAAGGACACAGCAGGACACAGCGGGGGACAGAGGCAGACACAGCGGTACACATCGGGACACAGCGGGGACACAGCAGGACACAGCGGGACACAGCGGGGACACAGCAGGACACAGTGGGGACACAGCGGGGACCCAGCGGGGCACACAGTGGGACACAGCGGGGACACAGAGGGACTCAGCGGTTACACAGCGAGGACACACCAGGGACACAGCAGGACACAGCGGAGACAAAGCGGGGACACAGTGAGACAGAGCAGGACACAGGGGGACACTGCGGGGACACAGCAGGACACAGCGGGGACACAGCAGGGACCCAGCGGGGCACACAGTGGGACAGAGCGGGACAGAGCGGGACACAGCAGGGTACACAGTGGGACACATCGGGGATACAGCAGGGACACAGCGGGACACAGCGGGACAGAGGGGGAACACAGCGGGATATAGCAGAGGACACAACGAGGACAAAGCGGGACACAGAGGGACACAGCAGGGGACACAGCAAGGCCACAGTGGGACACAGCGGGACACAGCAGGGACACAGCGGGTCACAGCGGGGACACAGTGTGGGACACAGCGAGGACACAGCGGGACACAGAAGGATACACAGAGAGGACACAGCGTGACACATGGGGACACAGCGGGACACAGCGGGGGACACAGAGAGGACACAGCGGGACACAAATGGGGACACAGCAAGGACACAGCGGGACACAGCGGGAAAGAGCGGGACACAGCGGGGGACACTTCCGGGACACAGCGGGACACAGCGGGGGACACAGCAGGGACATATCGGGTCACAGCAGAGACATAGCGGGGACACAGCGGGACATCGCGGGAACAAAGCGAGGACAGAGCGGGACACAGAGGTACACAGCGAGGGACACAGCGGGGGACAGTGGGGACAAACCGGGGAACAACGGGGACACAGCGGGACACAGCTGGGACACACGAGGACACAGTGGGACACAGCGGGGACACAGCGAGTACACAGCGGGACACAGCCGGACACAGCAGGACATAGAGGGGAACACAGCGGTGGACACAGCGGGACAGAGCGGGACACAGCGGGGTACACAGTGGGACACATCGGGGATACAGCAGGGACCCAGCGGTACACAGCAGGGGACAGAGCAGGATATAGCGGGGGACACAGCGGGACACAGCGGGACAGAGCGGGGAACACAGCGGGATATAGCAGGGGACACAATGAGGACAAAGCGGGACAAAGAGGAAACAGCAGGGGACACAGCAAGGACACAGCGGGACACAGCGGGACCCAGCGGGGGACACAGCAGGGGACACAGCAGGACACAGGGGGACACAGCGTAACACAGCGGGGACAGAGCGGGACACAGCGGGGACACAGCAGGGGACACAGCAGGACACAGAGGAGAACAAAGGGGGCACACAGCGGGACACAGCGGGGGACACAGCGGGACAAAGCGGGACACAGTGGGGACAGAGTGGGACACAGCGGGGACACAGCGGGGGACACAGCGGGGACACAGCGGGGACACAGCGGGACACACCTGGGACACAGCGCGGACACAGCGGGACACAGAAGCGACACAGCGGAACACAGCGTGGGACACAGCGGGACACAGCCTGGGACAGAGCGGGACACAGCGTGGACACAGCGGGACACAGCGAGACACAGCAGTGACAAAGCGGCGACACAGCGTTACACATCGGGACACAGCGGGACACAGCGGGGACACAGCGGGGGACAGAGGGGACACACCGGTGGACAACGGGGACACAGCAGGATAGCGAGGGGGTCACAGTGGGAAACAGCGGGGACACAGAGGGACACAGCGGGACACAGCGGGGACAGACCGGGGGACACTGTGGGGGACACAGTGGGGGACACAACGGTAAACAGCGGGGGACACAGCGGGACTCAGCTGGGGACACATCAAAGGACACAGCGGGAGACACAGCGGGGGAAACAGCGGGAAACAGCGGGGGACACAGCGGGACACAGCAGTAGACACAGCAGTAGACACAGCGGGACACAGCGGGGGACACAGCGGGGGACAGCGGGGACACACATGCACATAGCGGGGACACAACGGGACACAACAGGGGACATCGGGAACACAGCGGGACACAGCGGGACACAGCAGGGACACAGCAGGGACACAGCAGGGACACAGCGGGTCACAGCGGGGACACAGTGTGGGACACAGCGAGGACAGAGCGGGACACAGAAGGATACACAGAGAGGACACAGCGTGACACATGGGGACACAGTGGGACACAGCGGGGGACACAGAGAGGACACAGAGGGACACAAATGGGGACATAGCAAGGACACAGCAGGACACAGCGGGAAAGAGCGGGACACATCGGGGGACACAGCCGGGACACAGCGGGACACAGCGGGGGACACAGCAGGGACACATTGGGTCACAGCGGGGACACAGTGGGGGACACAGCAAGGACACAGCGGGACACAGAGGGATACACAGCGAGTACACAGCGAGACACATGGGGACACAGCGGGACCAACCGGGGGACCCAGCGAGGACACAGCGGGACACAAATGGGGACACAGCAAGGACACAGCAGGACACAGCGTGAAAGAGCGGGACACAGTGGGGGACACAGCCAGGGACACAGCGGGACACAGCAGGGGACACAGCGGGGATACAGCGGGACACAGTGGGGGACAGTGGGGACAAACCGGGGAACAACGGGGACACAGCGGGACACAGCTGGGACACAGCGTGGACACAGCGGGACACAGCAGGGACACAGCGAGTACACAGCGGGACACAGCCGGACACAGCAGGACACAGAGGGGAACACAGCGGGGGACACAGCGGGACAGAGCAGGACACAGCGGGGTACACAGAGGTACACATCAGGGGTACAGCAGGGACACAGCGGTACACAGCAGGGGACAGAGCAGGATATAGCGGGGGACATAGCGGGACACAGCGGGACAGAGCGGGGAACACAGCGGGATATAGCAGGGGACACAACGAGGACAAAGCGGGACACAGAGGGACACAGCAGGGGACACAGCAAGGACACAGCGGGACACAACGGGGGACACAGCAAGGGACACAGCGGGGACACAGCGGCACACAGCAGTGAAACAGCGGAACACAGCGGTGGACACAGCGGGACACAGCCTGGGACATAGCGGGACACAGCTTGGACACAGCGGGACACAGCGAGACTGA
>NW_012286602.1:0-1637 GCF_000151885.1 Dipodomys ordii
CGGGACACAGAGGGGACAAAGCGGGGGACATCATGGATTTACAGCGGGACACAGCAGGGGACACAGCGGGGACTCAGCGGGACACAGTGGGGACACAGCGGGACACAGCGGGACACATTGGGGGACACAGCAGGACACTGCAGGGTACACAGCGGGACACAGCGGGACACAGTGGGACACAGCGGGGACACAGCAGGGGACACAGCGGGAAATAGCGGGACACTGCGTGGGACACAGCCGGGGACACAGCGGGGACACAGCGGGACACAGTGGGGACACAGAGGGACACAGCGGGACACATCGGGGGACAAGCAGGACACTGCAGGGTACAGAGCGGGACACAGTGGGACACAGTGGGGACACAGCAGGGGACACAGCAGGACACAGTGGGAAACAAAGGGGGCACACAGCGGGACACAGTGGGACACAGCGGGGTACAGAGCGGGACACAGCAGGGACACTGCAGGGGCACAGTGGGAAACAGTGGGACACAGCAGGGGACAATGCGGGACAAACCGGGATACAGGGGGACACAGCGATGGACACAGCGGGGGACACAGAGCTGCACACAGCGGGAGAGAGTGGAACACAGAGGGGACACATCGGGACACAACAGCGACACAGCAGAACACAGCGGGGGACACAGCGGGACACAGCCTGGGACAGAGCAGGACACAGCGTGGACACAGAGGGACACAGCGAGACACAGCAGTGACAAAGCGGCGACACAGTGGGACAAATCGTGACACAGCAGGACACAGCGGGGACACAGCGGGGGACAGAAGGGACACACCGGTGGACAACGGGGACACAGCAGGACAGCGCGGGGGTCAAAGTGGGAAACAGCGGAGACACAGGTGGACATAGGGGGCCACACAGAGGGGCACAGTGGAACACAGCGGTAAACAGCGCGGGACACAGAGGGAATCAGCGGGGGACACAGCAAAGAACACAGCGGGTCACAGCGGGGAAAACAGGGGAACACAGCGGGACACAGCCGGACACAGCTGGGGACACAGCGGGTGACACAGCGGGGGAAACAGCGGGAAACACCGGGGGACATAGCGAGGACACAGGAGGACACAGAGGGGGACACAGCAGGACACAGCGGGGTACACAGAGGCAGACACAGCGGTACACATCGGGACACATCGGGACACATCGGGACACAGCGGGGACACAGCATGGACACAGCGGGTCACAACGGGGAAATACTGGGGGACACAGCGGGGGACACAGCGGGATACAGAAGGACACAGCGAGGACAAAGCGGGACACAGGATGACACAGCGGGGACACAGCGGGGACACAGCGGGGGACACAGTGGGACACAGCGGGGACACAGAGGGACTCAGCGGTTACACAGCGAGGACACACCAGGGACACAGCGGGACACAGCAGACACACAGCGGGACACAGCGCGGACACAGCGAGGACACAGCGGGACACAGCGTGGGATACAGCGGGTGACAGAGGTGACACACAGGCGGACAGCGGGGACACAGCGGGACACAGCGGGACACAGCGGGGGACACAGTGGGACACAGTGGGGAACACAGCGGGGGACACAGCGGGACACAGCGGGGACACAGCGAGGACACAGCGGGACACAGCGGGGACACAGGGGGGGACAGAGG
>NW_012286603.1:0-2967 GCF_000151885.1 Dipodomys ordii
TCAGTGGAACACAGCGAGGACACAGCGGGACACAGCAGCACACAGCGGTGACACTTTCGGGTGACACAGTGGGGGACACAGCTGGTGATACAGCGGGACACAGCGGGACACAGCGGGGACACAGCGGGACACAGCGTGGGACACAGAGGCCGACAAAGCAGGACACAGCAGGACACAGCGGGAAACAGCAGGACACAGCGGGGGACACACCGGGACACAGCGGGAATCAGGAGGACACAGCGGGGACACAGTGGGGGACACAGTGGGACAGATTGGGGTATACAGCGAGAACACAAAGGGGACATAGGGGGACACTGTGGAACACAGTGGAACACAGCGGGGACACAGCGGGACACAGCGGGGGAAACAGCGGGGGACACAGCGAGGACACAGCAGGACACAGCGGGGTACACAGCAGGACACAGCGGGGTACACAGAGGCAGACACAGCGGTACACATCGGGACACAGCGGGGACACAGCGGGACACAGCAGTACACAGCGGGGACACAGCAGGACACAGTGGGGACACAGCGGGGACACAGCGGGGAACACAGTGGGACACAGCGGGGACACAGAGGGACTCAGCGGTTACACAGCGAGAACACACCAGGGACACAGCGGGACACAGCGGACACAAAGAGGGGACACAGTGAGACACAGCGAGGACACAGCGGGACACAGCGGAGGACACAGCGGGGGACAGCGGTGACACACCGGCGGACAGCGGGGACACAGCGGGACACAGCGGGACACAGCGGGGGACACAGCGGGACACAGTGGGGGACACAGCGGGGGACACAGCGGGACACAGCTGGGGACACAGCGAAAACACAGCGGGACACAGCGGGGGACACAGCGGGAGACAGCGGGGACACACATGCAGACAGCGGGGACACAACGGGACACAACGGGGGACATCGGGGACACAGCGGGACACAGCGGGACACAGCAGGGACACAGCAGGGACACAGCGGGTCACAGCCTGGACAAAGTGGGGGACAAAGCGAGGACACAGCGGGAAACAGAGGGATACACAGAGAGGACACAGCGTGACACATGGGGACACAGCGGGACACAGCGGGGGACCCAGCGAGGACAAGAGCGGGACACAAATGGGGACACAGCAAGGACACAGCGGGACACAGCGAGGAAGAGCAGGACACAGCCGGGGACACAGCCGGGGACACAGCGGGACACAGCAGGGGACACAGCGGGGACACAGCTGGACACAGTGGGGACACAGCGGGAAACAGCAGGACACAGCGGGGGACACACCGGGACACAGCGGGGGTCACAGCAAGAACACAGCGGGACACAGGAGGACACAGCGGGGACACAGCGGGGACACAGCGGGTGACAAAGTGGGACACAGCGAGGCACACAGCGAGGACACAGCGGGGACATATGGGGACACTGTTGGACACAGTGGAACACAGCGGGGACACAGAGGGTCATAGCAGTTACACAGCGAGGACACACCAGAGACACAGCGGGACACAGCGGGGACACAACGGGGACTCAGAGAGACACAACAGAGACACAGCGGCGACACACCGGGACTCAGCAGAGACACAGCGGGGGACACAGCAGGACACTGCGGGGTACACAGCGGGACACAGCGGGACACAAAGGGACACAGCAGGGACACAGCGGGGGTCACAGCGGGACACAAAGGAGACAGAGCATTACACAGTGGGGACACAGCGGGACACAGCGTGGACACAGCAGGGGACACAGCAGGACACAGAGGGGAACAAAGGGGGCACACAGCGGGACACAGTGGGACACAGCAGGGTACAAAGCGGGACAAAGCAGGGACACAGCAGGGGCACAGTGGGAAATAGCGGGACACAGCGGGGGCAAAGCGGGACACACCGGGATACAGCGAGACACAGCGGGGGACACAGCAGGGGACACAGAGCCGCACACAGCGGGAGAGAGTGGAACACAGCTGGGACACAGCGGGGACAGAGCGGGACATCGCGGGGACAAAGCGAGGACAGAGTGGGACACAGAGGTACACAGCGAGGGACACAGCGGGGGACAGTGGGGACAAACCGGGGAACAATGGGGACACAGCAGGACACATCTGGGACACAGCGGCGACACAGCGGCACACAGTGGGGGACACATCGGGACACAGCAGGGGACACAGCGGGGGACAGCGTGGACACACAGGCGGACAGCGGAACAAAGCGGGGGACACAGTGGCTTACACAGCGGGACACAGCAGCACACAGCGGGGACACATCGGGTGACACAGCAGGGGACACAGCTGGTGATACAGTGTGACACAGCGGGACACAGCGGGGACACAGCGGGACACGGCAGGGGACACAGAGGCTGACAAAGCAATACACAGCAGGACACAGCGGGAAACAGCAGGACACAGCGGGGGACACACCAGGACACTGCAGGGGTCACAGCGAGGACAAAGCGGGATACAGGAGGACACAGCGGGGACACAGCGGGGACCCAGTTGGAGACAGAGTGGGACAGATCGGGATAAACAGCGAGGACACAGCGGGGACATAGGGGGACACTGCAGAACACAGTGGAACACAGCGGGGAAACAGAGGGACATAGCAGTTACACAAAGAGGACACACCAGGGACACAGCGGGGACACAGCGGGGGACACAGTGGGACTCAGCGGGGACACAGAGGGACTCAGCGGTTACACAGCGAGGACACACCAGGGACACAGCAGGACACAACGGAGACACAGCAGGGACACAGTGAGACACAGCGAGGACACAGCGGGACACAGCGTGGGATACAGCGGGGGACTGCGGTGACACAACGGGGGACAGCGGGGACACAGCGGGACACAGCGGGGGACACAGTGGGACACAGTGGGGACAACAGCGGGGGACACAGCGGGACACAGTTGGGGACACAGCAAGGACACAGCGGGGACACAGCGGGGGACAGCGGGGACAAAGTGGGACACAGCGGGGGACACTG
>NW_012286604.1:0-2399 GCF_000151885.1 Dipodomys ordii
ACAGTGGGACACAGCGGGGACACAGCAGAGGACACAGCGTGTGTAAAGAGCGGGACAGAGCGGGGGACACAGCCGGGGACACAGCGGGACACAGCAGGGGACACAGAGGGACACAGAGGGACACAGTGGGGACACAGCTGGACACAGCGGGACACATCGGGGGACACAGCAGGACACTGCAGGGTACAGAGCGGGAAACAGCGGGACACAGCGGGGACACAGCAGGGGACACAGCAGGACACAGTGGGAAACAAAGGGGGCACACAGCGGGACACAGTGGGACACAGCGGGGTACAGAGCGGGACACAGCAGGGACACTGCAGGGGCACAGTGGGAAACAGTGGGACACAGCGGGGGACAATGCGGGACAAACCGGGATACAGGGGGACACAGCGATGGACACAGCGGGGGACACAGAGCTGCACACAGCGGGAGAGAGTGGAACACAGAGGGGACACATCGGGACACAACAGCGACACAGCAGAACACAGCGGGGGACACAGCGGGACACAGCCTGGGACAGAGCAGGACACAGCGTGGACACAGAGGGACACAGCGAGACACAGCAGTGACAAAGCGGCGACACAGTGGGACAAATCGTGACACAGCAGGACACAGCGGGGACACAGCGGGGGACAGAAGGGACACACCGGTGGACAACGGGGACACAGCAGGACAGCGCGGGGGTCAAAGTGGGAAACAGCGGAGACACAGGTGGACATAGGGGGCCACACAGAGGGGCACAGTGGAACACAGCGGTAAACAGCGCGGGACACAGAGGGAATCAGCGGGGGACACAGCAAAGAACACAGCGGGTCACAGCGGGGAAAACAGGGGAACACAGCGGGACACAGCCGGACACAGCTGGGGACACAGCGGGTGACACAGCGGGGGAAACAGCGGGAAACACCGGGGGACATAGCGAGGACACAGGAGGACACAGCGGGGGACACAGCAGGACACAGCGGGGTACACAGAGGCAGACACAGCGGTACACATCGGGACACATCGGGACACATCGGGACACAGCGGGGACACAGCATGGACACAGCGGGTCACAACGGGGAAATACTGGGGGACACAGCGGGGGACACAGCGGGATACAGAAGGACACAGCGAGGACAAAGCGGGACACAGGATGACACAGCGGGGACACAGCGGGGACACAGCGGGGGACACAGTGGGACACAGCGGGGACACAGAGGGACTCAGCGGTTACACAGCGAGGACACACCAGGGACACAGCGGGACACAGCAGACACACAGCGGGACACAGCGCGGACACAGCGAGGACACAGCGGGACACAGCGTGGGATACAGCGGGTGACAGAGGTGACACACAGGCGGACAGCGGGGACACAGCGGGACACAGCGGGACACAGCGGGGGACACAGTGGGACACAGTGGGGAACACAGCGGGGGACACAGCGGGACACAGCGGGGACACAGCGAGGACACAGCGGGACACAGCGGGGACACAGGGGGGGACAGAGGGGACACACATGCGTTCAGCGGGGACACAACGGGACACAGCGGTGGACATCGGGGACACTGCGGGACACAGCGGGGACACAGCAGGGACACAGCGGGTCACAGCCTGGACACAGTGGGGGACACAGCTAGGACAGAGCGGGACACAGTGGGACACAGCGGGGACACAGCAAAGGACACAGCGGGAAAGAGCAGGACACAGCGGGGGACACAGCCGGGGACACAGCGGGACACAGCAGGGGACACAGTGGGACACACCGGGGACACAGCGGGGACACACCGGGACACACCGGGGACACAGCGTGGACACAGCGGGACACAGCGAGACACAGCAGTGACAAAGCGGCGACACAGAGGGAAACATCGGGACACAGCGGGGGACAGAGGGGACACACCGGTGGACAACGGGGACACAGCAGAACAGAGCGGGGGTCACAGTGGGAAACAGTGGGGACACAGGCGGACACAGGGGGCGCCACAGAGGGACACAGCGGGACACAGCGGGACAGAGCAGGGACACATTAAAGGACAGAGTGGGTGACACAGTGGGGGAAACAGCGGGAAACAGCGGGGGACACAGAGGGACTCAGCGGTTACACAGCGAGGACACACCAGGGACACAGCGGGACACAGCGGGACAGAGCAGGGACACATCAAAGGACACAGCGGGTGACACAGCGGGGGAAACAGCGGGAAACAGCAGGGGACACAGAAAGGACACAGCAGGACACAGCGGGGGACAGAGGCAGACACAGCGGTACACATCGGGACACAGCGGGGACACAGCAGGACACAGCGGGACACAGCGGGGACACAGCAGGACACAGTGGGGACACAGCGGGGACCCAGCGGGGCACACAGTGGGACACAGCGGGGACACAGAGGGACTCAGCGGTTACACAGCGATG
>NW_012286605.1:0-11687 GCF_000151885.1 Dipodomys ordii
GACACAGCGGGACACAGCGGGGGACACAGAGAGGACACAGCGGGACACAAATGGGGACACAGCAAGGCACAGCGGGACACAGCGGGAAAGAGCAGGACACAGCGGGGGACACAGCGGGACACATCAGGGGACACCGTGGGGACACAGCGGGACACAGTGGGGACACAGCGGGACACAGCGGGAAACATCGGGGGACACAGCAGGACACTGCAGGGGTACAGAGCGGGACACAGCGGGACACAGTGGGACACAGCAGGGACACAGCTGGGGACACAGAGGGACACAAAGTGGGACACAGCATTACACAGCGGGGACACAGCGGGTCACAGCGTGGACACAGCAGGGGACACAGCAGGACACAGAGGGGAAAAAAGGGGGCACACAGCGGGACACAGTGGGACACAGCAGGGTACACAGCGGGACACAGTGGGGACACAGCAGGGGCACAGTGGGAAAAAGCGGGACACAGCGGGGAACAAAAAGGGACACACCGGGATACAGCGGGACACAGCGGGGGACACAGCAGGGGACACAATGCCGCACACAGCGGGAGAGAGTGGAACACAGCAGGGACACAGCGGGGACACAGCGGGACATCGCGGGGACAAAGCGAGGACAGAGCAGGACACAGAGGTACACAGCGGGTCACACAGCAGGACACAGCGGGGTACACAGTGGAACACAGCGAGGACACAGCGGGACACAGCAGCACACAGCGGTGACACAGCGGGTGACACAGTGGGGGACACAGCTGGTGATACAGCGGGACACAGCGGGACAAAGCGGGGACACAGGGGGACACAGCGTGGGACACAGAGGCCGACAAAGCAGGACACAGCGGGAAACAGCAGGACACAGCGGGGGACACACCAGGACACAGCGGGAATCAGGAGGACACAGCGGGGACACAGCGGGGACACAGTGCGGGACACAGTGGGACAGATTGGGGTATACAGCGAGAACACAAAGGGGACATAGGGGGACACTGCGGAACACAGTGGAACACAGCGGGGACACAGCGGGACACAGCGGGGGAAACAGCGGGGGACACAGCGAGGACACAGCAGGACACAGCGGGGTACACAGCAGGACACAGCGGGGTACACAGAGGCAGACACAGCGGTACACATCGGGACACAGCGGGGACACAGAGGGACACAGCAGTACACAGCGGGGACACAGCAGGACACAGTCGGGACACAGCGGGGACACAGCGGGGAACACAGTGGGACACAGCGGGGACACAGAGGGACTCAGCGGTTACACAGCGAGAACACACCAGGGACACAGCGGGACACAGCGGACACAAAGCGGGGACACAGTGAGACACAGCGAGGACACAGCGGGACACAGCGGAGGACACAGCGGGGGACAGCGGTGACACACCGGCGGACAGCGGGGACACAGCGGGACACAGCGGGGGACACAGCGGGACTCAGTGGGGGACACAGCGGGACACAACTGGGGACACAGCGAAAACACAGCGGGACACAGCGGGGGACACAGCGGGAGACAGCGGAGACACACATGCAGACAGCGGGGACACAACGGGACACAACGGGGGACATCGGGGACACAGCGGGACACAGCGGGACACAGCAGGGACACAGCAGGGACACAGCGGGTCACAGCCTGGACAAAGTGGGGGACAAAGCGAGGACACAGCGGGAAACAGAGGGATACACAGAGAGGACACAGCGTGACACATGGGGACACAGCGGGACACAGCGGGGGACCCAGCGAGGACAAGAGCGGGACACAAATGGGGACACAGCAAGGACACAGCGGGACACAGCGAGGAAGAGCGGGACACAGCGGGGGACACAGCCAGGGACACAGCGGAACACAGCAGGGAACACAGCGGGGACACAGCTGGACACAGTGGGGACACAGCGGAACACAGCAGGACACATCGGGGGACACAGCAGGACACTGCAGGGTACACAGCGGGACACAGCGGGACACAGTGGGACACAGCGGGGACACAGCAGGGGACACAGCGGGAAAGAGCAGGACACAGCGGGGAACACAGCCAGGGACACAGCGGGACACAGCAGGGGACACAGTGGGGACACAGCGGGACACAGTGGGGACACAGCGGGACACAGCGGGACACATCGGGGGACACAGCTGGACACTGCAGAGTACACAGCGGGACACAGCGGGACACAGCGGGACAAGAGGGGAACAAAGGGGGCACACAGCAGGACACATTGGACACAGCGGGGTAAACAGCGGGACACAGCAGGGACACTGCAGTGGCACAGTGGGAAACAGTGGGACACAGCGGGGGACAATGCGGGACAAACCGGGATACAAGGGGACACAGCGATGGACACAGCGGGGGACACAGAGCTGCACACAGCGGGAGAGAGTGGAACACAGCAGGGACACAGCGGGGCCACAGCGGGACATCGCAGGAACAAAGTGAGGACAGAGCGAGACAGAGGTACAAAGCGAGGGACACAGCAGGGGACAGTGGGGACAAACCGGGGAACAACGCGGACACAGCGGGACACAGCTGAGACACAGCGGGGACACAGCGGCACACAGCGGTGGACACAGTGGGACACAGCAGGGGATACAGCGAGGACACAGAGGGGACACAGGGGGACACAGCGGGGGACACAGCGAGACACAAATGGGAACACAGCAAGGACACAGCGGGACACAGCGGGACACAGTGGGTGACACAGCGAAGACACAGCAGGACACAGAAGGACACACAGCGAGGACACAGCGTGACACATGGGGACACAGCGCGACACAACGGGACACATCGGGCGACACAGCAGGAAACTGCGGGGTACACAGCGGGACACAGCGGGACACAAAGGGACACTGCAGGGACACAGCGGGGGACACAGCGGGACACAAAGGGACACTGCAGGGACACAGCGGGGGACACAGCGGGACACAGTGGGGACATAGCAGGGGACACAGCAGGACACAGAGGGGAACAAAGGGGGCACACAGCGGGACAGAGTCGCACACAGCGGGGTACACAGCGGGGCCACAGCGGGACATCGCGGGGACACAGCGAGGACAGAGTGGGACACAGAGGTACACAGCGAGGGACACAGCGGGGGACAGTGGGGACATACCGGGGAACAACGGGGACACAGCGGGACACAGCTAGGACACAGCGGGGACACAGCGGGGACACGGCAGGGGACAGAGTGGGACACAGCAGGGGATACAGCGAGGACACAGAGGGGACATAGGGGGACACTGCGGGACATAGTGGGACACAGCGGGGGACACAGTGGGGGACACAGCGGTAAACAGAGGGGGACACAGCGGGACTCAGGGGGGACACAGCAAAGAACACAGCAGGACACAGCAGGGGACACAGGGGAACACAGCAGGACACAGCCGGACACAGCTGGGGACACAGCGGGTGACACAGCGGGGGAAACAGCGGGAAAAAGCGGGGGACACAGTGAGGACACAGCAGGACACAGCGGGGGACACAGCAGGACACAGCGGGGTACACAGAGGCAGACACAGCGGTACACATCAGGACACAACGAGGACACAGCGGGGACACAGCGGGCCACAGCGGGCCACAGCGGGGACACAGCAGGACACAGCGGGACACAGCGGGGGACACAACGGGGGAGAGCCGACACACAGCGGGACACAGCGGGACACAGAGGGACACAGCGGGGAACACAGCGGGACACACAGCGGGACACAGCGGGACACAGCGGGGGACACAGCATGGACAAAGCGGGTCAGAGCGGAGAAATAGTGGGAGACCCAGCGGCGGACACAGCGGGATACAGAAGGACACAGCCAGGACACAGCGCGACACAGGAGGACACAGCGGGGACACAGCGGGGACACAGCGGGGGACACAGTGGGACTCAGCGGGGACACAGAGGGACTCAGCCGTTACACAGCGAGGACACACCAGGGACACAGCGGGACACAACGGAGACACAGCAGGGACACAGTGAGACACAGCGAGGACACAGCGGGACACAGCGTGGGATACAGCGGGGGACTGCGGTGACACAACGGGGGACAGCGGGGACACAGCGGGACACAGCGGGGGACACAGCAGGACACAACTGGGGACACAGCAAGGACACAGCGGGACACAGCGGGGACACAGCGGGGGACAGCGGGGACAAAGTGGGACACAGCGGGGGACACAGGCCGACAAAGTAGGACACAGCGGGACACAGTGGGGACACAGCGGGACACAGCGGGAAACATCGGGGGACACAGCAGGACACTGCGGGGGTACACAGCGGGACACAGCGGGACACAGTGGGACACAGCAGGGACACAGCGGGGGACACAGAGGGACACAAAGTGGGACACAGCATTACACAGCGGGGACACAGCGGGTCACAGCGTGGACACAGCAGGGGACACAGCAGGACACAGAGGGGAAAAAAGGGGGCACACAGCGGGACACAGTGGGACACAGCAGGGTACACAGCGGGACACAGTGGGGACACAGCAGGGGCACAGTGGGAAAAAGCGGGACACAGCGGGGAACAAAAAGGGACACACCGGGATACAGCGGGACACAGCGGGGGACACAGCAGGGGACACAATGCCGCACACAGCGGGAGAGAGTGGAACACAGCAGGGACACAGCGGGGACACAGCGGGACATCGCGGGGACAAAGCGAGGACAGAGCAGGACACAGAGGTACACAGCGGGTCACACAGCAGGACACAGCGGGGTACACAGTCGAACACAGCGAGGACACAGCATGACACAGCAGCACACAGCGGTGACACAGCGGGTGACACAGTGGGGGACACAGCTGGTGATACAGCGGGACACAGCGGGACACAGCGGGGACACAGCGGGACACAGCGTGGGACACAGAGGCCGACAAAGCAGGACACAGCAGGACACAGCGGGAAACAGCAGGACACAGCGGGGGACACACCGGGACACAGCGGGAATCAGGAGGACACAGCGGGGACACAGCGGGGACACAGTGGGGGACACAGTGGGACAGATTGTGGTATACAGCGAGAACACAAAGGGGACATAGGGGGACACTGCGGAACACAGTGGAACACAGCGGGGACACAGTGGGACACAGCGGGGGAAACAGCGGGGGACACAGCGAGGACACAGCAGGACACAGTGGGGTACACAGCAGGACACAGCGGGGTACACAGAGGCAGACACAGCGGTACACATCGGGACACAGCGGGGACACAGCGGGACACAGCAGTACACAGCGGGGACACAGCAGGACACAGTGGAGACACAGCGGGGACACAGCGGGGGACACAGTGGGACACAGCGGGGACACAGAGGGACTCAGCGGTTACACAGCGAGAACACACCAGGGACACAGCGGGACACAGCGGACACAAAGCGGGGACACAGTGAGACACAGCGAGGACACAGCGGGACACAGCGGAGGACACAGCGGGGGACAGCGGTGACACACCGGCGGACAGCGGGGACACAGCGGGACACAGCGGGACACAGCGGGGGACACAGCGGGACACAGTGGGGGACACAGCGGGGGACACAGCGGGACACAGCTGGGGACACAGCGAAAACACAGCGGGACACAGTGGGGGACACAGCGGGAGACAGCGGGTACACACATGCAGACAGCGGGGACACAACGGGACACAACGGGGGACATCGGGGACACAGCGGGACACAGCGGGACACAGCGGGACACAGCAGGGACACAGCAGGGACACAGCGGGTCACAGCCTGGACAAAGTGGGGGACAAAGCGAGGACACAGCGGGAAACAGAGGGATACACAGAGAGGACACAGCGTGACACATGGGGACACAGCGGGACACAGCGGGGGACCCAGCGAGGACAAGAGCTGGACACAAATTGGGACACAGCAAGGACACAGCGGGACACAGCGAGGAAGAGCGGGACACAGCCGGGGACACAGCCGGGGACACAGCGGGACAAAGCAGGGGACACAGCGGGGACACAGCTGGAAACAGTGGGGACACAGCGGGAAACAGCAGGACACAGCGGGGGACACACCTGGACACAGCGGGGGTCACAGCAAGAACACAGCGGGACACAGGAGGACACAGCGGGGACACAGCGGGGAAACAGCGGGGGACAAAGTGGGACACAGCGGGGCACACAGCGAGGACACAGCGGGGACATATGGGGACACTGTGGGACACAGTGGAACACAGCGGGGACATAGAGGGACATAGCAGTTACACAGCGAGGACACACCAGAGACACAGCCGGACACAGCGGGGATACAGCGGGGACACAGAGAGACACAACAGAGACACAGCGGCGACACACCGGGACTCAGCAGAGACACAGCGGGACACAGTGGGGGACACAGCGGGACACAGCGGGGGACAGAGCAGGACACAGCATGGACACAGTGGGACACAGCGGGGGACACAGTAGGGACACAGCGGGTCAACAGCGGGGACACAGTGGGGGACACAGCAAGGACACAGCGGGACACAGAGGGATACCCAGCGAGGACACAGCGTGACACATGGGGACACAGCGGGACACAGCGGGGGACACAGCGAGGACACAGCGGGACACAAATGGGGACACAGCAAGGACACAGAGGGACACAGCGGGAAAGAGCGGGACACAGCGGGGGACACAGCCGGGGACACAGCGGGACACAGCAGGGGACACAGCGGGGACACAGCGGGACACAAAGGGACACAGCAGGGACACAGTGGGGGTCACAGCGGGACACAAAGGGGGACAGAGCATTACACAGTGGGGACACAGCGGGACACTGCGTGGACACAGCAGGGGACACAGCAGGACACAGAGGGGAACAAAGGGGGCACACAGCGGGACACAGTGGGACACAGCAGGGTACAAAGCGTGACAAAGCAGGGACACAGCAGGGGCACAGTGGGAAATAGCGGGACACAGCGGGGGACAAAGCGGGACACACCGGGATACAGCGAGACACAGCGGGGGACACAGCAGGGCACTGCGGGGTACACAGCGGGACACAGCGGGACACAAAGGGACACAGCAGGGACACAGCGGGGGTCACAGCGGGACACAAAGGGGGACAGAGCATTACACAGTGGGGACACAGCGGGACACAGCGTGGACACAGCAGGGGACACAGCAGGACACAGAGGGGAACAAAGGGGGCACACAGCGGGACACAGTGGGACACAGCAGGGTACAAAGCGGGACAAAGCAAGGACACAGCAGGGGCACAGTGGGAAATAGCGGGACACAGCGGGGGACAAAGCGGGACACACCGGGATACAGCGAGACACAGCGGGGGACACAGCAGGGGACACAGAGCCGCACACAGCGGGAGAGAGTGGAACACAGCTGGGACACAGCAGGGACAGAGCGGGACATCGCGGGGACAAAGCGAGGACAGAGCGGGACACAGAGGTACACAGCGAGGGACACAGCGGGGGACAGTGGGGACAAACCGGGGAACAATGGGGACACAGCAGGACACAGCTGGGACACAGCGGCGACACAGCGGCACACAGCGGGGGACACATCGGGACACAGCAGGGGATACAGCGGGGGACAGCGGGGACACACAGGCGGACAGCGGAACAAAGCGGGGGACACAGTGGCTTACACAGCGGGTGACACAGCGGGACACAGCGGGGTACACAGTGGAACACAGCGAGGACACAGCGGGACACAGCAGCACACAGCGGGGACACATCGGGTGACACAGCAGGGGACACAGCTGGTGATACAGTGGGACACAGCGGGACACAGCGGGGACACAGTGGGACACAGCAGGGGACACAGAGGCTGACAAAGCAATACACAGCAGGACACAGCGGGAAACAGCAGGACACAGCGGGGGACACACCAGGACACTGCAGGGGTCACAGCGAGGACAAAGCAGGATACAGGAGGACACAGCGGGAACACAGCGGGGACCTAGTTGGGGACAGAGTGGGACAGATCGGGATAAACAGCGAGGACACAGCGGGGACATAGGGGGACACTGCAGAACACAGTGGAACACAGCGGGGAAACAGACGGACATAGCAGTTACACAAAGAGGACACACCAGGGACACAGGGGGACACAGCGGGGACACAGCAGGACACAGCGGGAAAGAGTGGGACACAGCGGGGGACACAGCCGGGACACAGCGGGACACAGCGGGGGACACAGCAGGGACACATTGGGTCACAGCGGGGACACAGTGGGGGACACAGCAAGGACACAGCGGGACACATAGGGATACACAGCGAGTACACAGCGAGACACATGGGGACACAGCGGGACCAACCGGGGGACCCAGCAAGGACACAGCGGGACACAAATGGGGACACAGCAAGGACACAGCAGGACACAGCGTGAAAGAGCGGGACACAGTGGGGGACACAGCCAGGGACACAGCGGGACACAGCAGGGGACACAGCGGGGATACAGCGGGACACAGTGGGGGACAGTGAGGACAAACCGGGGAACAACGGGGACACAGCAGGACACAGCTGGGACACAGCGAGGACACAGCGGGACACAGCAGGGACACAGCGAGTACACAGCGGGACACAGCCGGACACAGCAGGACACAGAGGGGAACACAGCGGGGGACACAGCGGGACAGAGCAGGACACAACGGGGTACACAGAGGTACACATCAGGGGTACAGCAGGGACACAGCGGCACACAGTGCGGGACAGAGCAGGATATAGCGGGGGACACAGCGGGACACAGCGGGACAGAGCGGGGAACACAGCGGGATATAGCAGGGGACACAACGAGGACAAAGCGGGACACAGAGGGACACAGCAGGGGACACAGCAAGGACACAGCGGGACACAGCGGGACACAACGGGGGACACAGCAAGGGACACAGCGGGGACACAGCGGCACACAGCAGCGAAACAGCGGAACACAGCGGTGGACACAGCGGGACACAGCCTGGGACATAGCGGGACACAGCTTGGACACAGCGGGACACAGCTAGACACAGTAGTGAAAAAGCGGCGACACAGCGGGACACATCGGGACACAGCGTGACACAGCGGGGACACAGCGGGGGACAGAGGGGACACACCGGTGGACAAGGGGGACACAGCAGAACGGCGCGGGGATCACAGTGGGAAACAGCGGGGACACAGCGGGACACAGCGGGACACCGCGGGGACACAGCAGGACACAGCGGGGACATAGCAGGGACACAGCGAGACACAGCGGGACCCAGCGGGGACACAGTGGGGACACAGCGGGACACAGCGGGGGACACAGAGGCGGACACAGCAGAACACAGCGGGACACAGCGCGACACAGCGGGACACAGCGGGGACACAGCGAGGACACAATGGGACGCAGCGGGAAAAAGCGGGGGACACAGCGGGACACAGCGGGGGACACAGCATGGACACAGCAAGTCACAGCGAGGAAAGAGTGGGGGACACAGCTGGGGACACAGCAGTATACAAAGGACACAGGGAGGAAACAGCGGGGACACAGCAGGGAAACTGCGGGGGACACAGTGGGACACTGAGGGGACACAGAGTTACTTAGCGGTTACACAGTGAGGACACACCAGGGACACAGAGGGACCCAACGGGGACACAGCGTGGACACAGCGGGTCACAGTGGGGGACACAGCAGGGGACACAGCGGGACACAGCGGGGGACACAGCGGGACACAGCGGGACACAGCGGGGACAAAGCGGGGGACAAAGCGGGAACACAGCGGGACACAGCGGGGCAAAACGGGACGCAGCTGGACACAGCGGGGACACAGCAGGGGACACAGCGAGGGACAGCGGGGACAAAGCCGGACACAGAAGGACACAGCGGGAAACAGCGGTGACACAGTGAGGACACAGCGGAAAACAGCAGGACACAGAGGGGACACAGCGGGGGACAGCAGGGAGACACAGCCGGGACACAGCGTGGACACAGCGGAACACAGTGGGGACACAGCGGGGGACAGCAGAGAGACACAGCGGGGACACAACGGGGACACATCGGGACACAGCGGGACACAGGGGGTACACAGCAGGACACAGCGGGACACAGCGGGAAACACAACCGGACACATCGGGACACAACGGGACACAGCGGGGGACACAGCGGGACAAAGCGGGACACAGTGGGGACAGAGTGGGACACAGCGGGGACACAGCGGGGGACCCAGCGGGGACACAGCGGTGACACAGCGGGACACACCGGGGACACAGCAGGGACACAAAGGGGACAGCAGGCACACAGCGGGACACAGCAGAACACAGCAGGACACAGCGGGACACAGCAGGGAACACAGCGGGGGACACAGCGAGACACAGCGGGACACAGCGGGGGACACAGCATGGACACAGCGGGTCACAGCAGGGAAATAGTGGGGGACACAGCGGGGAACACAGCGGGATACAGCAGGACACAGCAAGGACACAGCGGGACACAGGAGGACACAGCGGGGACACAGTGGGACACAGCGTGGACACAGAAGTACTCAGCGGTTACACAGCGAGGACACAGCGGGACACAAATGGGCACACAGCAAGGACACAGCGGGACACAGCGGGAAAGAGCGGGACATAGCCGGGGACACAGACGGGGACACAGCGGGACACAGCAGGGGACACAGCGGGGACACAGCGGGACACAGTGGGGACACAGCGGGACACAGCGGGACACATCTGGGGACACAGCAGGACACTGAGGGGTACACAGCGGGACACAGCGAGACACAAAGGGACACAGCAGGGACACAACAGGGGACACAGCGGGACACAAAGCGGGACATAGTGTTACACAGCGGGGACACAGCGGGACACAGTGGGGACACAGCAGGGGACACAACAGGACACAGAGGCGAACAAAGGGGGCACACAGTGGGACTCAGTGGGACACAGCGGGGGACACAGGGGGACACATCGGGGGACACAGCGGGACAAAAATGGGGACACAGTGGGGGACACAGCGGTAAACAGCGGGATACACAGCGGGACAAAGCGGGGGACACAACAAAGAACAAAGGGGGACACAGCGTTACACAGCGGGGACACAGCGAAGGACACAGCGAAGGACACAGCGGGGGACAGTGGGGACAAACCGGGGAACAACGGGGACACAGCGGGACACAGCTAGGACACCGCGGGGACACAGCAGGGGACACAGTTGGAAACAGCAAGGGATACAGCGAGGACACAGAGGGGACATAGCGGGACACTGCGGGAAACAGTGGGACACAGCGGGGACACAGAGGGACATAGCAGTTACACAGCGAGGACACACCAGGGACACAGCGGGGACACAGCGGGGAGACAGCGGGGGACACAGTGGAGGACACAGCGGTAAACAGCTGGGGACACAGCGGGACTCAGCCGGGGACACAGCAAAGAACACAGCGTGTCATAGCAGGGGACACAGGGGAACACAGCGGGACACAGCCGGACACAGCTGGGGAAAGAGCGGGTGACACAGTGGGGGAAACAGCGGGAAAAACTGGGGGACACAGCGGGGACACAGCAGGCCACAGCAGGCCACAGTGGGGACACAGCAGGACACAGCGGGACACAGCGGGGGACACACCGGGGGAGAGCAGGCACACAGCGGGACACAGCGGGACACAGCGGGTAACACAGCGGGACACACAGCGGGACACAGCGGGACACAGCGGGGGACACAGCATGGACACAGCGGGTCACAGCGGGGAAATAGTGGGGGACACAGCGGGGGACACAGCGGGATACAGAAGGACACAGCGAGGA
>NW_012286606.1:0-2141 GCF_000151885.1 Dipodomys ordii
GCGGGACACCGAGGGGGACTCAGTGGGACACATTGGGGAACACAGTGGGGGACACAGCGGGACACATCAGGGACACAGCGAGGATACTGCGGGACACAGCGGGGACACAGCGGGGGACAGCGGGGACACACATGCGGACAGAGGGGACACAACGGGACACCGCGGTGGACATCGGGGACACAGCGGGACACAGCAGGGACACAGCGAGTCACAGCCTGGACACAGTGGGGGACACAGAGAGGACACAGCGAGACACAGAGGGTGACCCAGCGAGGACACAGCAGGACAAAATTGGGACACAGTGGGGACACAGCGGGACACAGCGGGACACAGCGGGGGACACAGTGGGACACAGTGGGGAACACAGCGGGGGACACAGCGGGACACAGCGGGGACACAGCGAGGACACAGCGGTACACAGCGGGAACACAGCAGGGGACAGCGGGGACACAAGGGGACACAGCGGTGGACATCGGGGACACAGCGGGACACAGCGGGGACACAGCAGGGACACAGCGGGTCACAGACTGCACACAGTGGGGGACACAGCTAGGACACAGCGGGACACAGTAGGACACAGCGGGGATACAGCAAAGGACACAGCGGGAAAGAGCGGGACACAGCGGGGGACACAGCTGGACACAGCAGGGGACACAGCGGGGACACAGTGGGACATAGAGGGGACACAGCAGGGGACACAGCAGGACACAGTGGGAAACAAAGGGGGCACACAGCGGGACACAGTGGGACACAGCATGGTACAGAGCGGGACACAGCAGGGACACTGCAGGGGCACAGTGGGAAACAGTGGGACACAGCGGGGGACACAGCGGGACACAGCCTGGGACAGAGCAGGACACACCGCGGGACACAGCGGGACACAGAGGGGGACACAACATGGACACAGCGGGTCACAGCGGGGAAATAGTGGGGGACACAGCAGGGGACACAGCGGGATACAGAAGGACACAGCGAGCACACAGCGGGACACAGGAGGACACAGCGGGGACACTGCGGGGACACAGCGGGGGACACAGTGGGACACAGCGGGGACACAGAGGGACTCAGCGGTTACACATCGAGGACACACCAGGGACACAGCGGGACACAGCGGAGACACAGCAGGGACACAGTGAGACACAGCGAGGACACAGCGGGACACAGCGTGTGATACAGCGGGGGACAGCGTTGACACACCGGCGGACAGCGGGGACAGAGCGGGACACAGCGGGACACAACGGGGACACAGCGGGACACAGTGGGGGACACAGCGGGGGACACAGTGGGATACAGCGGGGGACACAGCGAGGACACAGCGGGACACAGCTGGGAAACAGAGGGGGACACAGTGGGACACTGTGGGACACAGAGGGACTTAGCGGTTACACAGTTAGGACACAGCAGGGACACAGCGGGACACAGCGGGGACACAGCGGGGACACAGCGGGACCCAGCGGGACACAGCGGGGACACAGCGGGGACACAGCGGGACACAGTGGGGGACACAGCAGGGGACACAGCGGGGGACAGCGGGGACACAGTGGGACACAGCAGGACGAAGCGGAGACACAGCAAGGACACAATGGGACACAGCGGGACACAGCGGGGGACACAGCAGGGGACACAGCGGGACACAGCAGGACACAGCGGGAAACAGCGTGGACACAGCGAGGACACAGTGGGACACAGCGGGACACAGAGGGGACACAGCGGGGGACAGCAGGGAGACACAGCCGGGACACAGCGGGGACACAGCGGAACACAGTGGGGACACAGCGGGAGACAGCAGGGAGACACAGCGGGGACACAGCGGGGACACATCGGTACACAGCGGGACACAGCGGGTACACAGCAGGACACAGCGGGACACAGCGGGAAACACAACCGGACACAGCGGGGGACACAGCGGGACACAGCAGGGGACAAAGCAGGACAAAGCGGGACACAGTGGGGTCAGAGTGGGACACAGCAGCGACACAGCGGGGGACACAGCGGGGACACAGCGGGGACACAGCGGGACACACCGGGGACACAGCGGGGACACAGCGGGACACAGCAGCGACACAGAGGAACACAGCGGGGGACACAGCGGGACCCAGCCTGGGACAGAGCAGGACACAGTGTGGACACAGCGGACATGA
>NW_012286607.1:0-1195 GCF_000151885.1 Dipodomys ordii
TATTTTGGGGTTATCAACCGGTTCTCAACGGGGACTCACTGAGGTCCCTAGTGTGTACACAACTGGACTCTGCGGAGACACCAGCAGTGACAAAGCGGTGACACAGAAGGGAAACATCGGGACACAGCGGGGGACAGAGGGGACACACCGGTGGACAACGGGGACACAGCAGAACAGAGCGGGGGTCACAGTGGGAAACAGTGGGGACACAGGCGGACACAGGGGGCGCCACAGAGGGACACAGCGGGACACAGCGGGACAGAGCAGGGACACATTAAAGGACAGAGTGGGTGACACAGTGGGGGAAACAGCGGGAAACAGCGGGGGACACAGAGGGACTCAGCGGTTACACAGCGAGGACACACCAGGGACACAGCGGGACACAGCGGGACAGAGCAGGGACACATCAAAGGACACAGCGGGTGACACAGCGGGGGAAACAGCGGGAAACAGCAGGGGACACAGAAAGGACACAGCAGGACACAGCGGGGGACAGAGGCAGACACAGCGGTACACATCGGGACACAGCGGGGACACAGCAGGACACAGCGGGACACAGCGGGGACACAGCAGGACACAGTGGGGACACAGCGGGGACCCAGCGGGGCACACAGTGGGACACAGCGGGGACACAGAGGGACTCAGCGGTTACACAGCGAGGACACACCAGGGACACAGCAGGACACAGCGGAGACAAAGCGGGGACACAGTGAGACAGAGCAGGACACAGGGGGACACTGCGGGGACACAGCAGGACACAGCGGGGACACAGCAGGGACCCAGCGGGGCACACAGTGGGACAGAGCGGGACAGAGCGGGACACAGCAGGGTACACAGTGGGACACATCGGGGATACAGCAGGGACACAGCGGGACACAGCGGGACAGAGGGGGAACACAGCGGGATATAGCAGAGGACACAACGAGGACAAAGCGGGACACAGAGGGACACAGCAGGGGACACAGCAAGGCCACAGTGGGACACAGCGGGACACAGCAGGGACACAGCGGGTCACAGCGGGGACACAGTGTGGGACACAGCGAGGACACAGCGGGACACAGAAGGATACACAGAGAGGACACAGCGTGACACATGGGGACACAGCGGGACACAGCGGGGGACACAGAGAGGACACAGCGGGACACAAATGGGGACACAGCAAGGACACAGCGGGACACAGCGGGAAAGAGCGGGA
>NW_012286608.1:0-54307 GCF_000151885.1 Dipodomys ordii
ACAGCGGGGGACAGAAGGGACACACCGGTGGACAACGGGGACACAGCAGGACAGCGCGGGGGTCAAAGTGGGAAACAGCGGAGACACAGGTGGACATAGGGGGCCACACAGAGGGGCACAGTGGAACACAGCGGTAAACAGCGCGGGACACAGAGGGAATCAGCGGGGGACACAGCAAAGAACACAGCGGGTCACAGCGGGGAAAACAGGGGAACACAGCGGGACACAGCCGGACACAGCTGGGGACACAGCGGGTGACACAGCGGGGGAAACAGCGGGAAACACCGGGGGACATAGCGAGGACACAGGAGGACACAGCGGGGGACACAGCAGGACACAGCGGGGTACACAGAGGCAGACACAGCGGTACACATCGGGACACATCGGGACACATCGGGACACAGCGGGGACACAGCATGGACACAGCGGGTCACAACGGGGAAATACTGGGGGACACAGCGGGGGACACAGCGGGATACAGAAGGACACAGCGAGGACAAAGCGGGACACAGGATGACACAGCGGGGACACAGCGGGGGACACAGTGGGACACAGCGGGGACACAGAGGGACTCAGCGGTTACACAGCGAGGACACACCAGGGACACAGCGGGACACAGCAGACACACAGCGGGACACAGCGCGGACACAGCGAGGACACAGCGGGACACAGCGTGGGATACAGCGGGTGACAGAGGTGACACACAGGCGGACAGCGGGGACACAGCGGGACACAGCGGGACACAGCGGGGGACACAGTGGGACACAGTGGGGAACACAGCGGGGGACACAGCGGGACACAGCGGGGACACAGCGAGGACACAGCGGGACACAGCGGGGACACAGGGGGGGACAGAGGGGACACACATGCGTTCAGCGGGGACACAACGGGACACAGCGGTGGACATCGGGGACACTGCGGGACACAGCGGGGACACAGCAGGGACACAGCGGGTCACAGCCTGGACACAGTGGGGGACACAGCTAGGACAGAGCGGGACACAGTGGGACACAGCGGGGACACAGCAAAGGACACAGCGGGAAAGAGCAGGACACAGCGGGGGACACAGCCGGGGACACAGCGGGACACAGCAGGGGACACAGTGGGACACACCGGGGACACAGCGGGGACACACCGGGACACACCGGGGACACAGCGTGGACACAGCGGGACACAGCGAGACACAGCAGTGACAAAGCGGCGACACAGAGGGAAACATCGGGACACAGCGGGGGACAGAGGGGACACACCGGTGGACAACGGGGACACAGCAGAACAGAGCGGGGGTCACAGTGGGAAACAGTGGGGACACAGGCGGACACAGGGGGCGCCACAGAGGGACACAGCGGGACACAGCGGGACAGAGCAGGGACACATTAAAGGACAGAGTGGGTGACACAGTGGGGGAAACAGCGGGAAACAGCGGGGGACACAGAGGGACTCAGCGGTTACACAGCGAGGACACACCAGGGACACAGCGGGACACAGCGGGACAGAGCAGGGACACATCAAAGGACACAGCGGGTGACACAGCGGGGGAAACAGCGGGAAACAGCAGGGGACACAGAAAGGACACAGCAGGACACAGCGGGGGACAGAGGCAGACACAGCGGTACACATCGGGACACAGCGGGGACACAGCAGGACACAGCGGGACACAGCGGGGACACAGCAGGACACAGTGGGGACACAGCGGGGACCCAGCGGGGCACACAGTGGGACACAGCGGGGACACAGAGGGACTCAGCGGTTACACAGCGAGGACACACCAGGGACACAGCAGGACACAGCGGAGACAAAGCGGGGACACAGTGAGACAGAGCAGGACACAGGGGGACACTGCGGGGACACAGCAGGACACAGCGGGGACACAGCAGGGACCCAGCGGGGCACACAGTGGGACAGAGCGGGACAGAGCGGGACACAGCAGGGTACACAGTGGGACACATCGGGGATACAGCAGGGACACAGCGGGACACAGCGGGACAGAGGGGGAACACAGCGGGATATAGCAGAGGACACAACGAGGACAAAGCGGGACACAGAGGGACACAGCAGGGGACACAGCAAGGCCACAGGGGGACACAGCGGGACACAGCGGGACACAGCAGGGACACAGCGGGTCACAGCGGGGACACAGTGTGGGACACAGCGAGGACACAGCGGGACACAGAAGGATACACAGAGAGGACGCAGCGTGACACATGGAGACACAGCGGGACACAGCGGGTGACCCAGCGAGGACACAGCCGGACACAAATGGGGACACAGGAAGGACACAGCGGGACACAGCGGGAAGGAGCGGGACACAGCGGGGGACACAGCCGGGGACACAGCGGGACAGAGCAGGGGACACAGCTGGGGACACAGTGGGACACAGCGGGGGACACAGCGAGGACACAGGGGGACACAGCGGGGGACACAGCGGGGGACAGCGGGGACACACATGTGGACAGCGGGGACACAACGGGACACAGTGGGGGACATCGGAGGCGCAGCGGGACACAGCGGGACACAGCGGGACACAGCGGGGACACAGCAGGGACACAGCGGGTCACAGCCAGGATACAGTGGGGGACACAGCGAGGACACAGCGGGACACAGAAGGATACACAGAGAGGACACAGCGAGACACATGGGGACATAGCGGGACACAGCGGGTAACCCAGCGAGGACACAGCAGGACACAAATGGGGACACAGCAAGGACACAGCGGGACACAGCGGGAAGGAGCGGGACACAGCTGGGGACACAGCCGGGGACACAGCGGGACACAGCAGGGGACACAGTGGGGACACAGCGGGACACAGTGGGGACACAGCGGGACACAGCAGGACACATCGGGGGACACAGCAGGACACTGCAGGGAGATACAGCGGGACACAGCGGGACACAGCGGGACACAGCAGGGACACAGCGCGGGACAAAGTGGGACACAGTGGGCTACACAGCGGGACACAGCGGGGACACAGCAGGGGCACAGTGGAAAACAGCAGGACACAGCGGGGGACAAAGCGGGACACACCGGGACACAGCAGGACACAGCAAGGGACACAGCGGAGGACACAGAGTTGCACACAGCAGGAGAGAGTGGAACACAGCACGGACACAGCAGGGACACAGCGGACATCGCGGGGACAAAGCGAGGACAGATCGGGACACAGAGGTACACAGCGAGGGACACAGCGGGGGACAGTGGGGACAAACCAGGGAACAACGGGGACACAGCGGGACACAGTTAGGACACAACGGTGACACAACGGGGACACAGCAGGGGACACAGTGGGACACAGCAGGGGATACAGCGAGGACACAGAGGGGACATAGGGGGACACTGTGGGACACAGTGGGACACAGCGGGGACACAGAGGGACATAGCAGTTACACAGCGAGGACACACCAGGGACACAGCGGGACACAGCGGGGACACAGCTGGGGACACAGTGGGGTACACAGCGGTAAACAGCGGGGGACACAGCGGGACTCAGTGGGGGACACAGCAAAGAACACAGCGGGACACAGCGGGGGATACAGGGGAACACAGCGGGACACAGCCGGACACAGCTGGGGACACAGCGGGGGAAACAGCGGGAAACAGCGGGGACACAGCCGGACACAGCAGGACACAGCTGGAAACAGCGGGGACACAGCGAGGACACAGCGGGACACAGCAGGACACGGAGGGGACACAGCGGGGGACAGCAGGGAGACACAGCGGGGACACAACGGGGACACATCGGGACACAGCGGGACACAGGGGGTACCCAGCAGGACACAGTGGGACACAGCGGGAAACACAACCGGACACAGCGGGGGACACAACGGGACACAGCGGGGGACACAGCGGGACAAAGCGGGACACAGTGGGGACAGAGTGGGACACAGCGGGGACACAGCGGGGGACCCAGCGGGGACACCGCGGTGACACAGCGGGACACACCGGGGACACAGCAGGGACACAAAGGGGACAGCAGGCACACAGCGGGACACAGCAGAACACAGCAGGACACAGCGGGACACAGCAGGGAACACAGCGGGGGACACAGCGAGACACAGCGGGACACAGCGGGGGACACAGCATGGACACAGCGGGTCACAGCGGAGAAATAGTGGGGGACACAGCGGGGGACACAGCGGGATACAGCAGGACACAGAGAGGACACAGCGGGACACAAGAGGACACAGCGGGGACACAGTGGGACACAGCGGGGACACAGAAGTACTCAGCGGTTACACAGCGAGGACACACCAGGGACATAGCAGGACACAGCGGAGACACAGCTGGGACACAGCGGGACACAGCGAGGACACAGCGGGACACAGCGGGGGCTACAGCGGGGGACAGCGGTGACACACTGGCGGACAGCGGGGACACAGCGGGACACAGAGGGATACACAGAGAGGACACAGCGTGACACATGGGGACACAGCAGGACACAGCGGGTGACCCAGCGAGGACACAGCGGGACACAAATGGGGACACAGCAAGGACACAGCGGGACACAGCGGGAAAGAGCGGGACACAGCCGGGGACCCAGCCGGGGACACAGCGGGACACAGCAGGGGACACAGAGGGGACACAGCGGGACACAGTGGGGATACAGCGCGACACAGCGGGACACGTCGGGCGACACAGCAGGACACTGCGGGGTACACAGCGGGACACAGCGGGACACAGCGGGACACAGCAGGGACACAGCAGGTGACACAGCAGGACACAAAGCGGGACACAGCGTTACACAGCGGGGACACAGCGGGACACAGCGGGGACACAGCAGGGGACACAGCAGGACACAGAGGGGAACAAAGGGGGCACACAGCGGGACACAGTGGGACATAGTGGGGGACACAGCGGGACACAGCAGGATACAGAAGGACACAGCGGGGGAAACAGTGGGGGACACAGCGGTAAACAGCCGGGGACACAGCGGGACACATCGGGGGACACAGCAGGACACTGCAGGGTACACAGCGGGACACAGCGGGACACAGTGGGACACAGCGGGGACACAGCAGAGGACACAGCGGGAAAGAGCGGGACAGAGCGGGGGACACAGCCGGGGACACAGCGGGACACAGCAGGGGACACAGAGGGACACAGAGGGACACAGTGGGGACACAGCTGGACACAGCGGGACACATCGGGGGACACAGCAGGACACTGCAGGGTACAGAGCGGGAAACAGCGGGACACAGCGGGGACACAGCAGGGGACACAGCAGGACACAGTGGGAAACAAAGGGGGCACACAGCGGGACACAGTGGGACACAGCGGGGTACAGAGCGGGACACAGCAGGGACACTGCAGGGGCACAGTGGGAAACAGTGGGACACAGCAGGGGACAATGCGGGACAAACCGGGATACAGGGGGACACAGCGATGGACACAGCGGGGGACACAGAGCTGCACACAGCGGGAGAGAGTGGAACACAGAGGGGACACATCGGGACACAACAGCGACACAGCAGAACACAGCGGGGGACACAGCGGGACACAGCCTGGGACAGAGCAGGACACAGCGTGGACACAGAGGGACACAGCGAGACACAGCAGTGACAAAGCGGCGACACAGTGGGACAAATCGTGACACAGCAGGACACAGCGGGGACACAGCAGGGGACAGAAGGGACACACCGGTGGACAACGGGGACACAGCAGGACAGCGCGGGGGTCAAAGTGGGAAACAGCGGAGACACAGGTGGACATAGGGGGCGACACAGAGGGGCACAGTGGAACACAGCGGTAAACAGCGCGGGACACAGCGGGGGACACAGTGGGACACAGCGGGGACACAGAGGGACTCAGCGGTTACACAGCGAGGACACACCAGGGACACAGCAGGACACAGCGGAGACAAAGCGGGGACACAGTGAGACAGAGCAGGACACAGGGGGACACTGCGGGGACACAGCAGGACACAGCGGGGACACAGCAGGGACCCAGCGGGGCACACAGTGGGACAGAGCGGGACAGAGCGGGACACAGCAGGGTACACAGTGGGACACATCGGGGATACAGCAGGGACACAGTGGGACACAGCGGGACAGAGGGGGAACACAGCGGGATATAGCAGAGGACACAACGAGGACAAAGCGGGACACAGAGGGACACAGCAGGGGACACAGCAAGGCCACAGTGGGACACAGCGGGACACAGCAGGGACACAGCGGGTCACAGCGGGGACACAGTGTGGGACACAGCGAGGACACAGCGGGACACAGAAGGATACACAGAGAGGACACAGCGTGACACATGGGGACACAGCGGGACACAGCGGGGGACACAGAGAGGACACAGCGGGACACAAATGGGGACACAGCAAGGACACAGCGGGACACAGCGGGAAAGAGCGGGACACAGCGGGGGACACTTCCGGGACACAGCGGGACACAGCGGGGGACACAGCAGGGACATATCGGGTCACAGCAGAGACATAGCGGGGACACAGCGGGACATCGCGGGAACAAAGCGAGGACAGAGCGGGACACAGAGGTACACAGCGAGGGACACAGCGGGGGACAGTGGGGACAAACCGGGGAACAACGGGGACACAGCGGGACACAGCTGGGACACACGAGGACACAGTGGGACACAGCGGGGACACAGCGAGTACACAGCGGGACACAGCCGGACACAGCAGGACATAGAGGGGAACACAGCGGTGGACACAGCGGGACAGAGCGGGACACAGCGGGGTACACAGTGGGACACATCGGGGATACAGCAGGGACCCAGCGGTACACAGCAGGGGACAGAGCAGGATATAGCGGGGGACACAGCGGGACACAGCGGGACAGAGCGGGGAACACAGCGGGATATAGCAGGGGACACAATGAGGACAAAGCGGGACAAAGAGGAAACAGCAGGGGACACAGCAAGGACACAGCGGGACACAGCGGGACACAGCGGGGGACACAGCAGGGGACACAGCAGGACACAAGGGGACACAGCGTAACACAGCGGGGACAGAGCGGGACACAGCGGGACACAGCAGCGTCACAGCAGAACACAGCGGGGGCACAGCGGGGACACAGCAGGACACACCGGGGACACAGCAGGGACACAGCGGGACACAGCAGCGACACAGCGGAAAACAGCGGGGGACACAGCGGGACAAAGCCTGGGACAGAGCGGGACACAGCGTGGACACAGCGGGACACAGCGAGACACAGCAGTGACAAAGCGGCGACACAGCGTTACACATTGGGACACAGCGGGACACAGCGGGGACACAGCGGGGGACAGAGGGGACACATCGGTGGACAACGGGGACACAGCAGGATAGCGAGGGGGTCACAGTGGGAAACAGCGGGGACACAGAGGGACACAGCGGGACACAGCGGGAACAGAGCGGGGGACACTGTGGGGGACACAGTGGGGGACACAACGGTAAACAGCGGGGGACACAGCGGGACTCAGCTGGGGACACATCAAAGGACACAGCGGGAGACACAGCGGGGGAAACAGCGGGAAACAGCGGGGGACACAGCGGGACACAGCAGTAGACACAGCAGTAGACACAGCGGGACACAGCGGGGGACACAGCGGGGGACAGCGGGGACACACATGCACATAGCGGGGACACAACGGGACACAGCAGGGGACATCGGGAACACAGCGGGACACAGCGGGACACAGCAGGGACACAGCAGGGACACAGCAGGGACACAGCGGGTCACAGCGGGGACACAGTGTGGGACACAGCGAGGACAGAGCGGGACACAGAAGGATACACAGAGAGGACACAGCGTGACACATGGGGACACAGTGGGACACAGCGGGGGACACAGAGAGGACACAGAGGGACACAAATGGGAACATAGCAAGGACACAGCAGGACACAGCGGGAAAGAGCGGGACACAGCGGGGGACACAGCCGGGACACAGCGGGACACAGCGGGGGACACAGCAGGGACACATTGGGTCACAGCGGGGACACAGTGGGGGACACAGCAAGGACACAGCGGGACACAGAGGGATACACAGCGAGTACACAGCGAGACACATGGGGACACAGCGGGACCAACCGGGGGACCCAGCGAGGACACAGCGGGACACAAATGGGGACACAGCAAGGACACAGCAGGACACAGCGTGAAAGAGCGGGACACAGTGGGGGACACAGCCAGGGACACAGCGGGACACAGCAGGGGACACAGCGGGGATACAGCGGGACACAGTGGGGGACAGTGGGGACAAACCGGGGAACAACGGGGACACAGCGGGACACAGCTGGGACACAGCGTGGACACAGCGGGACACAGCAGGGACACAGCGAGTACACAGCGGGACACAGCCGGACACAGCAGGACACAGAGGGGAACACAGCGGGGGACACAGCGGGACAGAGCAGGACACAGCGGGGTACACAGAGGTACACATCAGGGGTACAGCAGGGACACAGCGGTACACAGCAGGGGACAGAGCAGGATATAGCGGGGGACATAGCGGGACACAGCGGGACAGAGCGGGGAACACAGCGGGATATAGCAGGGGACACAACGAGGACAAAGCGGGACACAGAGGGACACAGCAGGGGACACAGCAAGGACACAGCGGGACACAACGGGGGACACAGCAAGGGACACAGCGGGGACACAGCGGCACACAGCAGTGAAACAGCGGAACACAGCGGTGGACACAGCGGGACACAGCCTGGGACATAGCGGGACACAGCTTGGACACAGCGGGACACAGCGAGACACAGTAGTGAAAAAGCGGCGACACAGCGGGACACATCGGGACACAGCGTGACACAGCGGGGACACAGCGGGGGACAGAGGGGACACACCGGTGGACAAGGGGGACACAGCAGAACAGCGCGGGGGTCACAGAGGGAAACAGCGGGGACACAGCGGGACACAGCGGGACACAGCGGGGACACAACAGGACACAGCGGGGACACAGCAGGTACACAGCGAGACACAGCGGGACCCAGCGGGGACACAGTGGGGACAGAGCGGGACACAGCGGGGGACAGAGGCGGACACAGCAGAACACAGCGGGACACAGCGCGACACAGCGGGACACAGTGGGGACACAGCGAGGACACAATGGGACGCAGCGGGAAAAAGCGGGGGACACAGCGGGACACAGCGGGGGACACAGCATGGACACAGCAAGTCACAGCGAGGAAAGAGTGGGGGACACAGCTGGGGACACAGCAGTATACAAAGGACACAGGGAGGAAACAGCGGGGACACAGCAGGGAAACTGCGGGGGACACAGTGGGACACTGAGGGGACACAGAGTTACTTAGCGGTTACACAGTGAGGACACACCAGGGACACAGAGGGACCCAACGGGGACACAGCGTGGACACAGCGGGTCACAGTGGGGGACACAGCAGGGGATACAGCGGGACACAGCGGGGGACACAGCGGGACACAGCGGGACACAGCGGGGACAAAGCGGGGGACAAAGCGGGAACACAGCGGGACACAGCGGGGCAAAACGGGACGCAGCTGGACACAGCGGGGACACAGCAGGGGACACAGCGAGGGACAGCGGGGACAAAGCCGGACACAGAAGGACACAGCGGGAAACAGCGGGGACACAGTGAGGACACAGCGGGAAACAGCAGGACACAGAGGGGACACAGCGGGGGACAGCAGGGAGACACAGCCGGGACACAGCGTGGACACAGCGGAACACAGTGGGGACACAGCGGGGGACAGCAGGGAGACACAGCGGGGACACAACGGGGACACATCGGGACACAGCGGGACACAGGGGGTACCCAGCAGGACACAGTGGGACACAGCGGGAAACACAACCGGACACAGCGGGGGACACAACGGGACACAGCGGGGGACACAGCGGGACAAAGCGGGACACAGTGGGGACAGAGTGGGACACAGCGGGGACACAGCGGGGGACCCAGCGGGGACACCGCGGTGACACAGCGGGACACACCGGGGACACAGCAGGGACACAAAGGGGACAGCAGGCACACAGCGGGACACAGCAGAACACAGCAGGACACAGCGGGACACAGCGGGGAACACAGCGGGGGACACAGCGAGACACAGCCGGACACAGCGGGGGACACAGCATGGACACAGCGGGTCACAGCGGGGAAATAGTGGGGGACACAGCGGGGGACACAGCGGGATACAGCAGGACACAGCAAGGACACAGCGGGACACAGGAGGACACAGCGGGGACACAGTGGGACACAGCGGGGACACAGAAGTACTCAGCGGTTACACAGCGAGGACACAACAGGGAAAAAGCAGGACACAGCGGAGACACAGTGGGGACACAGCGGGACACAGCGAGGACACAGCGGGACACAGCGGGGGATACAGCGGGGGACAGCGGTGACACACCGGTGGACAGCGGGGACACAGCGGGACACAGAGGGATACACAGAGAAGACACAGCGTGACACATGGGGACACAGCGGGACACAGCGTGTGACCCAGCGAGGACACAGCGGGACACAAATGGGCACACAGCAAGGACACAGCGGGACACAGCGGGAAAGAGCGGGACATAGCCGGGGACACAGCCGGGGACACAGCGGGACACAGCAGGGGACACAGCGGGGACACAGCGGGACACAGTGGGGACACAGTGGGACACAGCGGGACACATCGGGGGACACAGCAGGACACTGAGGGGTACACAGCGGGACACAGCGAGACACAAAGGGACACAGCAGGGACACAACAGGGGACACAGCGGGACACAAAGCGGGACATAGCGTTACACAGCGGGGACACAGCGGGACACAGTGGGGACACAGCAGGGGACACAACAGGACACAGAGGCGAACAAAGGGGGCACACAGTGGGACTCAGTGGGACACAGCGGGGGACACAGGGGACACATCGGGGGACACAGCGGGACAAAAATGGGGACACAGTGGGGGACACAGCGGTAAACAGTGGGGTACACAGCGGGACAAAGCGGGGGACACAACAAAGAACAAAGGGGGACACAGCGTTACACAGCGGGGACACAGCAAAGGACACAGCGAAGGACACAGCGGGGGAGAGTGGGGACAAACCGGGGAACAACGGGGACACAGCGGGACACAGCTAGGACACCGCGGGGACACAGCAGGGGACACAGTTGGAAACAGCAAGGGATACAGCGAGGACACAGAGGGGACATAGCGGGACACTGCGGGAAACAGTGGGACACAGCGGGGACACAGAGGGACATAGCAGTTACAGAGCGAGGACACACCAGGGACACAGCGGGGACACAGCGGGGAGACAGCGGGGGACACAGTGGAGGACACAGCGGTAAACAGCTGGGGACACAGCGGGACTCAGCCAGGGACACAGCAAAGAACACAGCGAGTCACAGCGGGGGACACAGGGGAACACAGCGGGACACAGCCGGACACAGCTGGGGAAACAGCGGGTGAAACAGCGGGAAAAACTGGCGGACACAGTGGGGACACAGCAGGCCACAGCAGGCCACAGTGGGGACACAGCAGGACACAGCGGGACACAGCGGGGGACACACCGGGGGAGAGCAGGCACACAGCGGGACACAGCGGGACACAGCGGGTAACACAGCGGGACACACAGCGGGACACAGCGGGACACAGCGGGGGACACAGCATGGACACAGCGTGTCACAGCGGGGAAATAGTGGGGGACACAGTGGGGGACACAGCGGGATACAGATGGACACAGCAAGGACAAAGAGGGACACAGGAGGACACAGCGGGGACACAGCGGGGACACAGCGGGGGACACAGTGGGACACAGCGGGGACACAGAGGGACTCAGCGGTTACACAGCGAGGACACATCAGGGACACAGCGGGACACAGCGGAGACACAGCAGGGACACAGTGAGACACAGCGAGGACACAGCGGGACACAGCATGGGATACGGCGGGGAACACAGCGGGACACACCGCAGGACACAGCGGGACACAGAGGGGGACACAGCATGGACACAGCGGGTAACAGCGGGGAAATAGTGGGGGACACAGCGGGGACACAGTGGGACACAGCGGGACACAGAGGGGGACACAGTGGGACACATTGGGGAACACAGCGGGGGACACAGCGGGACACAGCAGGGACACAGCGAGGACACTGCGGGACACAGCGGGGACACAGCGGGGGACAGCGGGGACACACATGCGGACAGAGGGGACACAACGGGACACCGCGGTGGACATCGGGGACACAGCGGGACACAGCAGGGACACAGCAGGGACACAGCAGGTCACAGCCTGGACACAGTGGGGGACACAGAGAGGTCACAGCGAGACACAGAGGGTGACCCAGCGAGGACACAGCGGGACAAAATTGGGACACAGTGGGGACACAGCGGGACACAGCGGGACACAGCGGGGAACACAGTGGGACACAGTGGGGAACACAGCGGGGGACACAGCGGGACACAGCGGGGACACAGCGAGGACACAGCGGTACACAGCGGGAACACAGCAGGGGACAGCGGGGACACAAGGGGACACAGCGGTGGACATCGGGAACACAGCGGGACAGAGCGGGGACACAGCAGGGACACAGCGGGTCACAGACTGGACACAGTGGGGGACACAGCTAGGACACAGCGGGACACAGTAGTACACAGCGGGGACACAGCAAAGGACACAGCGGGAAAGAGCGGGACACAGCGGGGGACACAGCTGGACACAGCAGGGGACACAGCGGGGACACAGAGGGACACAGTGGGGACACAGCTTGACACAGAGGGACACATCGGAGGACACTGCAGGGTACACCACGGGACACAGTGGGACATAGCGGGGACACAGCAGGGGACACAGCAGGACACAGTGGGAAACAAAGGGGGCACACAGCGGGACACAGTGGGACACAGCGTGGTACAGAGCGGGACACAGCAGGGACACTGCAGGGGCACAGTGGGAAACAGTGGGACACAGCGGGGGACACAGCGGGACACAGCCTGGGACAGAGCAGGACACAGCGTGGACATAGCGGGACACAGTGAGACACAGCAGTGACAAAGCGGCAACACAGCGGGACACATTAGGACACAGCGGGACACAGCTGGGACACAGCGGGAGACAGAAGGGACACACCGGTGTACAACGGGGACACAGCAGGACAGCGTGGGGGTCAAAGTGGGAAACAGCGGAGACACAGGGGGACACAGGGAGCAACACAGTGGGACACAGTGGGACACAGCGGTAAACAGTGGGGGACACAGCGGGACTCAGCAGGGGACACAGCAAAGAACACAGCGGGACACAGCTGGGGACACAGGGGAACACAGCGGGACACAGCCGGACACAGCTGGGACAGAGCGGGTGACACAGCGGGGGAAACAGTGGGAAACAGCAGGGGACACAGCGAGGACACAGCAGGACACAGCGGGGGACACAGCAAGACACAGCGGGCCACAGCAGGGACACAGCAGGACACAGCGGGACACAGCAGGGGACACACCGGGGGAGAGCAGGCACACAGCGGTACACATCGGGACACAGTGGGGACACAGCGGGACACAGCGGGACACAGCGGGACACAGCGGGGACACAGCAGGACACAGCGGGACACAGCGGGGGACACACCGGGGGAGAGCAGGCACACAGTGGGACACAGCAGGACACAGCGGGACACAGCAGGGAACACAGCGGGACACACCGCGGGCCACAGCGGGACACAGAGGGGGACACAGCATGGACACAGCGGGTCACAGCGGGGAAATAGTGGGGGACACAGCGGGGGACACAGCGGGATACAGAAGGACACAGCGAGGACACAGCAGGACACAGGAGGACACAGCGGGGACACTGCGGGGACACAGCGGGACACAGCAGGACACAGCGGGAAACAGCGTGGATGCAGCGTGGACACAGTGGGACACAGCGGGACACAGAGGGGACACAGCGGGGGACAGCAGGGAGACACAGCCGGGACACAGCGGGGAAACAGCGGAACACAGTGGGGACACAGCGGGAGACAGCAGGGAGACACAGCGGCGACACAGCGGGGACACATCGGTACACAGCGGGACACAGCGGGTACACAGCAGGACACAGCGGGACACAGCGGGAAACACAACCGGACACAGCGGGGGACACAGCGGGACACAGCAGGGGACAAAGCAGGACAAAGCGGGACACAGTGGGGTCAGAGTGGGACACAGCAGGGACACAGCGGGGGACACAGCGGGGACACAGCGGGGACACAGCGGGACACACCGGGGACACAGCGGGGACACAGCGGGACACAGCAGCGACACAGAGGAACACAGCGGGGGACACAGCGGGACCCAGCCTGGGACAGAGCGGGACACAGCGTGGACACAGCGGGACACAGAGAGTCACAGCAGTGACAAAGCGGTGACACAGCTGGACACATCGGGACACAGCGGGACACAGCGGGGGACAGAGGGGACACACCGGTGGATAACGGGGACACAGCAGGACAGCGCGGGGGTCAAAGTGGGAAACAGCGGGGACACAGGAGGACACAGGGGGCGACACAGAGGGACACAGCGGGACACAGCGGGGACAAAGCGGGGGACACAGTGGGGGACACAGCGGGTGACACAGCGGGGGAAACAGCGGGAAACAGCGGGGGACACAGAGGGACTCAGTGGTTACACAGTGAGGACACACCAGGGACACAGCGGGACATAGCGGGACAGAGAGGGGACACATCAAAGGACACAGTGGGTGACACAGCGGGGGAAACCGCGGGAAACAGCGGGGGACACAGCAAGGACACAGCAGGACACAGTGGGGGACACAGAGGCAGACTCAGCGGTACACATCGGGACACAGCGGGAACACAGCGGGACACAGCAGGACACAGCGGGGACACAGCGGGGACACAGCGGGGGACACAGTGGGACACAGCGGGGACACAGAGGGACTCAGCGGTTACACAGCAAGGACACACCAGGGACACAGCGGGACACAGCGGAGACAAAGCGGGGACACAGTGAGACACAGCGAGGACACAGCGGGACACAGCGGAAGACACAGCGGGGGACAGCGGTGACACACCGGCGGACAGCGGGGACACAGCGGGACACAGCGGGGGACACAGCGGGACACAGTGGGGGACACAGCGGGGGACACAGCGGGACACAGCTGGGGACACAGCGAGGACACAGCGGGAAACAGCGGGGCACACAGCGGGACACAGCGGGACACAGCGGGGGACAAAACGGGACACAGCGGGGGACATCGGGGACACAGCGGGACACAGCGGGACACAGCGGGACACAGCAGGGACACAGCAGGGACACAGCGGGTCACAGCGGGGACACAGTGTGGGACACAGCGAGGACATATCAGGACACAGAAGGATAGCCAGAGAGGACACAGCGTGACACATGGGGACACAGCGGGACACAGCGGGGTACACAGAGAGGACACAGCGGGACACAAATGGGGACAGAGCAAGGACACAGTGGGACACAGCAGGAAAGAGCGGGACACAGCGGGGGACACAGCCGGGGACACAGCGGGACACAGCGGTGAAACAGCAGGGACACATCGGGTCACAGCGGTGACACAGAGGAGGACACAGCAAGGACACAGCGGGACACAGAGGGATACACAGCGAGGACACAGCGTGACACATGGGGACCCAGCGGGACCCAGCGGGGGACCCAGCGAGGACACAGCAGGACACAAATGGGGACACAGCAAGGACACAGCAGGACACAGCGTGAAAGAGTGGGACACAGCGGGGGACACAGCCGGGGACACAGCGGGACACAGCAGCGGACACAGCGGGAACACAGCGGGACAGAGTGGGGACACAGCGGGACACAGCGGGACACATCGGGGGACACAGCATGACACTGAGGGGTACACAGCGGGACAGAAAGGGGGACACAGTGTTACACAGCGGGGACACAGCAGGGGACACAGCAGGACACAGAGTGGAACAAAGTGGGCACACAGCGGGTCACAGTGGGACACAGCGGGGTACACAGCGGGACACAGCGGGGACACTGCAGGGGCACAGTGGGAAACAGTGGAACACAGCGGGGGACAAAGCGAGGACAAGCGGTACACAGAGGTACACAGCGAGGGACACAGCGGGGGACAGTGGGGACAAACCGGGGAACAACGGGGACACAGCGGGACACAGCTGGGACACAGCGAGGACACAGGGGGACACATCAGGGACACAGCGATTACACAGCGGGACACAGCCGGACACAGCAGGACACAGAGGGGAACACAGCGGAGGACACAGCGGGACAGAGCGGGACACAGCGGGGTACACAGAGGTACACATCGGGGATACAGCAGGGACACAGTGGGACACAGCGGGACAGAGCGGGGAACACAGCGGGATATAGCAGGGGACACAACGAGGACAAAGCAGGACACAGCGGGACACAGCGGGACACAGCGGGGACACAGCAGGGGACACATCAGGACACGGGGACACAGCGGGACACAGCGGGAACACAGCGGGAGACACAGCGGGACACAAAGGGTGACCCAGCGTTACACAGCGGGGACACAGCGGGACACAGCGGGGACACAGCAGGGGCACAGTGGGAAACATCGGGACACAGCGGGGGACAAAGCGGGACACACCGTGATACAGCGGGACACAGCGGGGGACACAGCAGGGGACACAGAGCCGCACATAGTGGGAGAGAGTGGAACACAGCAGTTACAGAGCGGGGACACAGCAGGGGACCCAGCAAGGACACAGCGTGACACATGGGGACACAGCGGGACACAGCGGGGGTCCCAGTGAGGACACAGTGGGACACAAATGGGGACACAGCAAGGACACAACGGGACACAGGGGGAAGAGCGGGACACAACAGGGGACACAGCCGGGGACACAGCGGAACACAGCAGGGGACACAGCGGGGACACAGCGGGACACAGTGGGAGACAGCGGGGTACACAGCGGGACACAGCGGGGACAAAGCAGGGGCACAGTGCGACACAGCAGGACACAGCGAGGGACAAAGCAGGACACAGCATGACACAGCGGGACACAGCGGGGGACACAGCGGAGGACACCGAGTTGCACACAGCGGGAGAGATTGGAACACTGCACGGACACAGCAGGGACACAGGTGGACATAGCCGGGACAAAGCGAGGACAGAGGGGGACACAGAGGTACACAGCGAGGGACACAGCGGAGGACAATGGGGACAAACCAGGGAACAACGGCGACACAGCGGGACACAGCTAGGACACAGCGGGGACACAGCGGGGACATAGCAGGGTACACAGTGTGACACAGCAGGGGATACAGCGAGGACAAAGAGGGAACATATGGGACACTGCGGGACACAGTGGGACACAGCGGGGATAGAGAGACATAGCAGTTACACAGCGAGGACACACCAGGAACACTGAGGGACACAGTGGGGACACAGCGGGGACACAGCGGGGGACACAGTGGGGGACACAGCAGTAAACAGTGGGGGACACAGCGTGACTCAGCGGGGGACACAGCAAAGAACACAGCGGGACACAGCGGGGGACACAGGGGAACACAGCGGGACACAGCCGGACACAGCTGGGCACAAAGCGGGGGACACAGAGAGGACACAGCAGGACACAGCGGGAGACACAGCAGGACACAGCGGGGAACACAGAGGCAGACACAGCGGTACACATCGGGACACAGCGGGGACACAGCGGGGCCACAGCGGGCCACAGCAGGCCACAGCAGGGACACAGCGGGACACAGCGGGACACAGCGGGGGACACACCGGTGGAGAGCAGGCACACAGCGGTACACAGCGGGACACAGCGGGACACAGCGGGGAACACAGCGGGACACACAGCGGGACACAGCGGGACACAGCAGGGGACACAGCATGGACACAGCGGGTCACAGCGGGGAAATAGTGGGGGACACAGCGGGGGACACAGCGGGATACAGAAGGACACAGCGAGGACACAGCGGGACACAGGAAGACACAGCGGGGACACTGCGGGGACACAGCAGGGGACACAGTGGGACACAGCGGGCACACAGAGGGACTCAGCGGTTACACAGCGAGGACACACCAGGGACACAGCGGGTCACAGCGGGGAAATAGTGGGGGACACAGCGGGGGACACAGCAGGATACAGAAGGACACAGCGAGGACACAGCGGGACACAGGAAGACACAGCGGGGACACTGCGGGGACACAGCAGGGGACACAGTGGGACACAGCGGGCACACAGAGGGACTCAGCGGTTACACAGCGAGGACACACCAGGGACACAGCGGGACACAGCGGAGACACAGCAGGGACACAGTGAGACACAACGAGGACACAGCAGGACACAGCGTGGGATACAGCGGGGGACTGTGGAGACACACCGGCGGACAGCGGGGACAGAGCGGGACACAGCAGGACACAACGGGGGACACAGCTGGACACAGTGGGGGGCACTGCAGGGGACACAGCGGGACACAGCGGGGGACACAGCGAGGACACAGCGGGACACAGAGGACCCAGCGGGACACAGCGGGGGATACAGTGGGGGACAGCGGTGACACACCGGAGGACAGCAGGGACACAGCGGGACACAGCAGGACACAGCGGGGGACACAGCGGGACACAGTGGGGGACACAGCGGGGGACACAGCGGGACACAGCGGGGGACACAGCGGGACACAAATGGGGACACAGCATGGACACAGCGGGACACAGCGGGAAAGAGCAGGACACAGTGGGGTACACAGCGAAGACACAGCGGGACACAGAAGGACACACAGCGAGGAAACAGCGTGACACATGGGGACACAGAGGGACAAGCGGGACACATCGGGCGACACAGCAGGACACTGCGGGGTACACAGCAGGACACAGCGGGACACAAAGGGACACAGCAGGGACATAGCAGGGGACACAGCAGGACACAAAGGGGGACACATCGTTACACTGCGGGGACACAGCGGGACACAGCGGGGACACAGCAGGGGACACAGCAGGACAAAGAGGGGAACAAAGGGGGCACACAGCGGGACACAGTGGGACACAGCGGGGGACACAGCGGGACACAATTGGGGACACAGCAAGGACACAGCGGGACACAGCGGGAAAGAGCGGGACACAGTGGGGGACACAGCGGGACATCGCGGGCACAAAGCGAGGACAGAGCGGGACACAGAGGTACACAGCGAAGGACACAGAGGGGCACAGTCGGGAAAAACCAGGGAACAACGGGGACACAGCGGGACACAGCTAGGACACATTGGGGACACCGCGGGGACACAGCAGGGGACACAGTGGGACCCAGCAGGGGATACAGCGAGGACACAGAGGGGACATAGCGGGACACTGCAGGACACAGTGGGACACAGCGGTGACACAGAGGGACATAGCAGTTACACAGCGAGGACACACCAGGGACACAGAGGGACACAGCGGGGACACAGCGGGGGACACAGTGTGGGACACAGCGATAAACAGCGGGGGACACAGCGAGACTCAGCGGGGGACACAGCAAAGAACACAGCGGGACACAACGGGGGACACAGGGGAACAGAGCGGGACACAGCCGGACACAGCTGGGGACACAGCGGGTGACACAGCGGGTGACACAGCGGGGGAAACAGCGCGAAACTGCTGAGGACACAGCGAGGACACAGCAGGACACAGCGGGGTACACAGCGGGGTACACAGAGGCAGACACAGCGGTACACATCGGGACACAGCGGGGACACAGCGGAACACAGCGGGCCACAGCGGGCCACAGCGAGACACAGCAGTGACAAAGCGGCGACACAGCGGGATACATGGGGACAGAGCAGGACACAGCGGGGGACAGAGGGGACACACCGGTGGACAACGGGGACAAATCAGGACAGCGCGGGGGTCACAGTGGGAAACAGCGGGGACTCAGGGGGACACAGGGGGCGACACAGAGGGACACAGCGGGACACAGCGGGGACAAAGCGGCGGACACAGTGGGGGACACAGTGGTAAACAGCATGGGATACAGCGGGACTCAGCTGGGGACACATCAAAGGACACAGTGGGTGACACAGCGGGGGAAACAGCGGGAAACAGCGGGGGACACAGCGAGGACACAGCAGGACACAGCGGGGGACACAGAGGCAGACACAGCAGTACACATCGGGACACACCAGGGACACAGCGGGACACAGCGGGGACACAGCGGGCGACACAGTGGGGGACACAGCAATAAACAGCGGGGGACACAGCGGGACTCAGCGGGGGACACTGCAAAGAACACAGCGGGACACAACGGGGGACACAGGGGAACAGAGCGGGACACAGCCGAACACAGCTGGGGACAAAGTGGGTGACACAGCGGGGGAAACAGTGGGAAACTGCTGGGGACACAGCGAGGACACAGCAGGACACAGCGGGGACACAGCGGGGACCAACCGGGGGACACAGTGGGACACCTCGGGGACACAGAGGGACTCAGCGGTTACACAGCGAGGACACACCAGGGACACAGCGGGACACAGCGGAGACACAGCAGGGACACAGTGAGACACAGCGAGGACACAGCGGGACACAGCGTGGGATACAGCGGGGGACTGCGGTGACAAACCGGCGGACAGCGGGGACAGAGCGGGACACAGCAGGACACAACGGGGGACAGAGAGGGACACAGTGGGGGACACTGCAGAGGACACAGCGGGACACAGCTGTGGACACAGTGAGGACACAGCAGGACACAGCGGGGGACACAGCGGGGGACAGCGGGGACACACATGCAGACAGCGGGGACACAACGGGACACAGCGGGGGACATCAGGGACACAGCGGGACACAGCGGGACATAGCGGGACACAGCAGGGACACAGCGGGTCACAGCAGGGACACAATGTGGGACACAGCGAGGGCAAAGCGGGACACAGAAGGATACACAGAGAGGACACAGCGTGACACATGGAGACAAAGCGGGACACAGCGGGGGACACAGAGAGGACACAGCGGGACACAAATGGGGACACAGCAAGGACACAGTGGGACACAGCGGGAAAGAGCGGGACACAGCGGGGGCACACCCGGGGACACATCGGGACACAGCGGGGGACACAGCAGGGACACATCGGGTCACAGCGGGGACACAGTGGGGGACACAGCAAGGACACAGCGGGTCACAGAGGGATACACAGAGAGGACACAGCGTTACACATGGGGACACAGCGGGACCCAGCGGGGGACCCAGCGAGGACACAGCGGGACACAAATGGGGACACAGCAAAGACACAGCAGGACACAGCGTGAAAGAGCGGGACACAGCGGGGGCACAGCCGGAGACACAGTGGGACACAGCAGGGGACACAGCAGGACACAGAGGGGAACAAAGGGTGCACACAGCGGGACACAGTGGGACACAGCGGGGTACACAGTGGGACACAGCAGGGACACTGCAGGGGCACAGTGGGAAACAGCGGGACACAGCGGGGGATAAAGCGGGACACACGGGATACAGCGGGACACAGCGGAGGACACAGCAGGGGACACAGAGCCGCACACAGCGTGAGAGAGTGGAACACAGCACGGACACATCAGGGACACAGTGGGACATCGCGGGGACAAAGCGAGTACAGAGCGGGACACAGCAGGGAAACAGCGAGTACACAGCAGGACACAGCCGGACACAGCAGGACACAGAGGGGAACACAGCGGGGGACACAGTGGGACACAGCGGGGTACACAGTGGGACACATCGGGGATACAGCAGGGACACAGCGGGACACAGCGGGACAGAGCGGGGAACACAGTGGGATATAGCAGGGGACACAACGAGGACAAAGCGGGACACAGAGGGACACAGCAGGGGAAACAGCAAGGCCACAGCGGGACACAGCGGGACACAGCAGGGGACACAGCAGGGGACACAGCAGGAAACAGGGGGACACAGCGGGACACAGCGGGGACACAGCGGGGGACACAGCGGAACACAAAGGGGGACACAGCGTTACACAGCGGGGACACAGCGGGACACAGCGGGGACACAGCAGGGGACACAGCAGGACACAGAGGGGAACAAAGGGAGCACACAGCGGGACACAGTGGGACACAGCAGGGTACACAGCGAGACACAGCGGGGACACAGCAGGGGCACAGTGGGAAACAGTAGGACACAGCGGGGGACAAAGCGGGACACACCGGGATACTGCGGGACACAGCGGGGGACACAGCAGGGGACACAGAGCCACACATAGCGGGAGAGAGTGGAACACAGCAGGGACAGAGCGGGGACCCAGCGGGGGACCCAGCGAGGGCACAGCGTGACATATGGGGACACAGTGGGACACAGCGGGGGTCCCAGCGAGGACACAGTGGGACACAAATGGGGACACAGCAAGGACACAGCGGGACACAGCGGGAAAGAGCGGGACACAGCAGGGGACACAGCCGGGGACACAGCGAGACACAGCAGGGTACACAGCGGGGACACAGCGGGACACAGTGTGGACACAGCGGGACACAGCGGGACACATCGGGGGACACAGCAGGACACGACAGGGTACACAGCGGGACACAGCGGGACACAAAGGGACACAGCAGGGACACAGCGGGGGACACAGTGGGACACAGTGAAGTACACAGCGGGACACAGCGGGGACACAGCAGGGGCACAGTGGGAAACAGCGGGACACAGCGGGGGACAAAGCGGGACACAGCGGGACACAGCAGGACACAGCGGGCGACACAGCGGAGGACACAGAGCTGCACACAGCGCGAGAGAGTGGAACACATCACGGACACAGCAGGGACACAGGGGGACATAGCGGGGACAAAGCGAAGACAGAGCGGAACACAGAGGTACACAGCGAGCGACACAGAGGGGGACAGTGGGGACAAACCGGGGAACAACGGAGACAGAGCGGGACACAGCTAGGACACAGCGGGGACACAGCGGGGACATAGCAGCGGACACAATGGGACACAGCAGGGGATACAGCGAGGACACAGAGGAGACATAGGGGGACACTGCGGGACACAGTGGGACACAGCGGGGACAGAGAAACATAGCAGTTACACAGCGAGGACACACCAGGGACACAGCGGGACACAGCGGGGACACAGCGGGGACACAGCGGGGGACACAGTGGGAGACACAGCGGTAAACAGCGGGGGACACAGCGGGACTCAGCGGGGCACACAGCAAAGAACACAGCGGGACACAGCGGGGGACACAGGGGAACACAGCGGGACACAGCCGGACACAGCTGGGGACACAGCGGCACACAGCCGGACATAGCTGGGCACACAGCGGGGGACACAGCAAGGACACAGCAGGACACAGAGGGGGACACAGCAGGACACAGCGGGGAATACAGAGGCAGACACAGCAGTACACATCGGGACAGAGTGGGGACACAGCGGGGACACAGCGGGACACAGCGAGCCACAGCGGGGACACAGCAGGACACAGCGGGATACAGCGGGGGACACACCAGGGGAGAGCATGCACACAGCGGGACACAGCGGGACACAGCGGGACACAGCGGGACACAGCAGGGAACACAGCGGGACACACAGTGGGACACAGCGGGACACAGCGGGGGACACAGCATGGACACAGCGGGTCACAGGGGGGAAATAGTTGGGGAAACATCGGGGGACACAGCGGGATACACAAGGATACAGCGAGGACACAGTGGGGGACACAGTGGGACACAGCGGGGACACAGAAGGACTCAGCGGTTACACAGCGAGGACACACCAGGGACACAGCGGGACACAGCGGAGACACAGCAGGGACACAGTGAGACACAGCGAGGACACAGCGGGACACAGTGTGGGATACAGCGGGGGACAGCGGTGACACAACGGCAGACAGCGGGGACACTGCAGGACACAGCGGGACACAACGGGGGACACAGCGGGACAAAGTGGGGGACACAGCGGGGGACACAGCGGGACACAGCGGGAGACACAGCGAGGACACCTCGGGACACAGCTGGGAAAGTGCGGGGGACAGAGTGGGACACTGCGGGGACACAGAGGGACTTAGCGGTTACACAGTTAGGACACACCAGGGACACAGCGGGTCACAGTGGGGACACAGCGGGGATACAGCGGGACACAGCAGGACCCAGCGGGGACACAGCGGGGACACAGCGGGACACAGCGGGGGACACAGCAGGGAACACAGCGGGGAACAGCGGGGACACAGAGGGACACAGCAGGACAAAGCAGGGACACAGCAAGGACACAAAGGACACAGCGGGACACAGCGGGGACACAGCATGGGACACAGCGGGACACAGCGGGGGACACAATGGGACACAGCGGGACACAGCTGGGACAAAGCAGGGGACAAAGCGGGAACACAGCGAGACACAGCGGGACACAGGGGGTACACAGCAGGACACAGCGGGGACACAGCAGGGGACACAGCGGGGGACAGCGGGGACACAGGTGGACACTGCAGGACACAGACGGGAACAAAGGGGGCTCACAGAGGGACAAGCGGGGGACACAGCGGGACAAAGCGGGACACAGTGGGGACAGAGTGGGACACAGCGGGGATACAGCGGGGGACACAGCGGGAACACAGCGGGGACACAGCGGGACACACCGGGGACACAGCGGGGACACAGCGGGACACAGCAGCGACACAGCGGAACACAGCGTGGGACACAGCGGGACACAGCCTGGGACAGAGCGGGACACAGCGTGGACACAGCGGGGGACACAGTGTGGGACACAGCGAGGACACAGCAGGATACAGAAGGATACACAGAGAGGACACAGTGTGACACATGGGGACACAGTGGGACACAGCGGGGGACACAGAGAGGACACAGTGGGACACAAATGGGGACACAGCAAGGACACAGCGGGACACAGCGGGAAAGAGCGGGACACAGCGGGGGACACAGCCAGGACACAGCGGGACACAGAGGGGGACACAGCAGGGACACATTGGGTCACAGCGGGGACACAGTGGGGGCCACAGCAAGGACACAGCGGGACACAGAGGGATACACAGCGAGGACACAGCGGGACACATGGGGACACAGCGAGACCAAGCGGGGGACCCAGCGAGGACACAGCGGGACACAAATGGGGACACAGCAAGGACACAGCAGGACACAGCGGGAAAGAGTGGGACACAGCGGGGGACACAGCCGGGGACACAGCGGGACACAGCAGGGGACACAGCGGGGATACAGCGGGACACAGTGGGGACACAGCGGGACACAGAGGCGAACACAGCGGGACACAGCGGGACACAAAGGGACACAGCAGGGACACAGCGGGGGACACCGCGGGACACAAAGGGGGACACAGTGTTACACAGTGGTGACACAGCAGGGGACACAGCAGGACACAGAGGGGAACAAACCGGGCACACAGCGGGATACAGTGGGACACAGCGGGGTCCACAGAGGGACACAGCGGGGACACAACAGGGGCACAGTGGGAAACAGCGGGACACAGCGGGGGACAAAGCGGGACACACCGGGATACAGTGGGACACAGCGGGGGACCCAGCAGGGGACACAGCTGCACACAGCGGGAGAGAGTGGAACACAGGAGGAACACAGCGGGGACACAGCGGGACATCGCGGGGACAAAGCGAGGACAGAGCGGGACACAGAGGTACACAGCTAGGGACACAGCGGGGGACAGTGGGGAAAAACCGGGGAACAACGGGGACACAGCGGGACAAAGCTGGGACACAGCAAGGACACAGCGGGGCACAGCGGGGACACAGCGAGTACACAGCGGGACACAGCCGGACACAGCAGGACACAGAGGGGAACACAGCGGGGGACACTGCGGGACACAGCGGGACACAGAGGGGTACACAGTGGGACACATCGGTTATACAGCACGGACACAGCGGGACACAGCGGGGGACACAGCGGGACAGAGCGGGACACAGCGGGACACAGCGGGACACAGTGGGGGACACAGCAGGGGACACAGCAGGACACAGGGGGACACAGCGGGACACAAAGGGGACACAGCGGGGGACACAGCGGGACACAAAGGGGGATCCAGCGATACACAGCGGGGACACAGCGGGACACAGCGGGGACACAGCAGGGACCACAGCAGGACACAGAGGGGAACAAAGGGGGCACTCAGCGGGACACAGCGGGGACACAGCGGGGGACACAGCCGGGACACACCGGGGACACAGCGGGACACACCGGGGACACAGCGGGGACATAGCAGGACACAGAAGCGACACAGCGGAACACAGCGGTGGACACAGCGGGACACATCCTGGGACATAGCGGGACACAGCTTGGACACAGCGGGACACAGCGAGACACAGCATTGACAAAGCGGCGACACAGCAGGATACATCGGGACACAGCGTAACACAGCGGGGACACAGAGGGGGACAGAGGGGACACACCGGTGGACAAGGGGGACACAGCAGGACAGCGCGGGGGTCACAGTGGGAAACAGCGGGGACACAGAGGGACACAGCGGGACACAGCGGGACAGAGCGGGGACACAGCGGGGGACACAGTGGGGGTCACAGCGGTAAACAGCGGGGGACACAGCGGGACTCAGCTGGGGACACATCAAAGGACACAGCGGGTGACACAGCTGGGGAATCAGCGGGAAACAGGGGGGGACACAGCGAGGACACATCAGGACACAGCGGGGTACACAGAGGCAGACACAGCGGTACACATCGGGACACAGCGGGGACACAGCGGGACACAGCGGGACACAGCGGGGACACAGCAGGACACAGCGGGGACACAGCGAGACCCAGCGGGACCCAGCGGGGACACAGCGGGGACACAGCGGGACACAGCGGGGGACACAGAGGCGGACACAGCAGAACACAGCTGGACACAGCCCGACACAGCGGGACACAGCGCAACACAGCGAGAACACAATGGGACACAGCGGGGAACACAGCGGGGGACACAGCGGGACACAGCGGGGGACACAGCATGGACACAGCAAGTCACAGCGGGGAAATAGTGGGGGACACAGCGGGGAACACAGCAGTATACAGAAAGACACAGGGAGGACACAGCGGGGACACAGCAGGGAAACTGCGGGGGACACAGTGGGACACTGAGGGGACACAGAGTTACTTAGCGGTTACACAGTGAGGACACACCAGGGACACAGCGGGACACAGCGGGGACACAGCGGGGACCCAGCGGGACCCAGCAGGACCCAGCGGGGACACAGCGTGGACACAGCGGGACACAGCGGGGGACACAGCAGGGGACACAGCGGTGGAAAGCGGCTACACAGATGGACTTAGCGGTTACACAGTTAGGACACACCAGGGGCACAGCGGGACACAGCGGGGACAAAGCAGGGGATAAAGCGGGAACACATCGGGACACAGCGGGACACAGCGGGACACAGCGGGACACAGTGGGGACAAAGAAGGGGACACAGCAGGGGACACCGGGACACAGCGGGAGAAAACGGGACACAGCTGGACACAGCGGGGACACAGCAGGGGACACAGCAGGGGACAGCGGGGACACAGCGGGGGACACAGCAGGACACAGCGGGGAAACAGCGGGGACACAGCGAGGACACAGCGGGAAACAGCGGGACACAGAGGGGACTCAGCGGGGGACAGCAGGGAGACACTGCGGGGACACAGCGGGGACACAGCGGAACACAGTGGGGACACAGCGGGAGACACAGTGTGACACTGCGGGGATACAGAGGGACTTAGCGGTTACACAGTTAGGACACACCAGGGACTCAGCGGGACACAGCGGGGACACAGAGGGGACACAGCGGGACACAGCGGGACCCAGCGGGGACACAGCTGGACACAGCGGGAGACACAGCAGGGAACACAGCGGGGAACAGCGGGGACACAGAGGGACACAGCAGGACAAAGCGGGGACACAGCAAGGACACAACGGGACACAGCGGGACACAGCGGGGGACAGAGGGGACACACCTGTGGACAAAGGGGACACAGCAGGACAGCGCGGGGGTCACAGAGGGAAACAGCGGGGACACAGGGGGACACAGGGGGCGACACAGAGGGACACAGCGGGACACAGCAGGACAGAGCGGGGACACAGCGGGGACAAAGCGGGGGACACAGTGGAGGACACAGCGGTAAACAGCAGGGGACACAGCGGGACTCAGCTAGGGACACATCAAAGGACACAGCGGGTGACACAGCGGGGGAAACAGCGGGAAACAGCGGGGGACACAGCGAGGACACAGCAGGACAGAGCGGGGGACACAGAGGCAGACACAACGGTACACATCTGTACACAGCGAGGACACAGCGGGACACAGCGGGACACAGCGGAGACACAGCAGGACACAGCAGGGACACAGCGGGGTCCCAGCGGGGGACACAGTGGGACACAGCGGGGACACAGCGGGGACACAGAGGGACTCAGCAGTTACACAGCGAGGACACACCAGGGACACAGCGGGACACAGCGGGACACAGCAGGGAAACAGTGAGACACAGATGGGGACACAGCGAGGACACAACGGGACACAGGGGGACACAGCAGGGGACAGTGGGGACACACATGCAGACAGCGGGGACACTACGGGACACAGCAGGGGACATCGGGGACACAGCGGGACACAGCGAGACACAGCGGGGTACACAGCAGGGGACACAGCGGGGGACAGCGGGGACACAGAAGGACACAGCAGGACACAGCGGGGAAACAGCAAGGGCACAACGGGACACAGCGGGTCACAGCGGGAGACACAGCAGGGGACACAGCGGGACACAGCGGGGGACACAGCGGGACACAGCAGACACAGCGGCGACAAAGCGGGGGACAAAGCGGGGACACAGCGGGACACAGCGAGACAAAACGAGACACAGCTGGACACAGCGGGGACACAGCAGGGTACACAGCGGGGGACAGCGGGGTCACAGCCGGACACAGCAGGACACAGCGGGAAACAGCGGGGACACAGCGAGGACACAGCGGGAAACAGCGGCACACAGAGGGGACACAGCAGGGGACAGCAGGGAGACACAGCGGGGACATAGCATGGACACAGCGGAACACAGTGGGGACACAGCGGGTGACAGCAGGGAGACACAGCGGGGACACAGCGGGGACACATCGGGACACAGCGGGACACAGGGGGTACATAGGGGGTACATAGCAGGACACAGCGGGACACAGCGGGAAACACAACCGGACACAGCGGGGGACACAGCGGGGGACACAGCGGGACAAAGCAGGACACAGCGGAACACATCGGGCAACAGCGGGACACAGCGAGACACAGCAGTGACAAAGCGGCGACACAGCGGGATACATCGGGACACAGCGGGACATAGCGGGGGACAGAGGGGACACACCGGTGGACAACGGGGACACAGCAGGACAGCGCGAGGGTCACAGTGAGAAACAGCGGGGACTCAGGGGGACACAGGGGGCGACACAGAGGGCACAGCGGGACACAGCAGGACACAGCGGGGACACAGCGGGGACAAAGCGGGGGACACAGTGGGGGACACAGTGGTAAACAGCGGGGGACACAGCGGGACTCAGCTGGGGACACATCAAAGGACACAGCGCGTGACACAGCGGGGGAAACAGCGGGAAACTGCGGGTGACACAGCGAGGACACAGCAGGACACAGTGGGGACACAGCAGAACAAAGCGGGGGACAGAGCAGTATATAGCGGGTGACACAGCGGGACACAGCGGGGACACAGCGGGACAGAGCAGGGAACACAGCGGGATATAGCAGGGGACACAACGAGGACAAAGCGGGACACAGAGGGACACAGCAGGGGACACAGCGGGACATCGCGGGGACAAAGCGAGGACAGAGCGGGACACAGAGGTACACAGCGAGGGACACAGCGGGGGACAGAGGGGATAAACCGGGGAACAACGGGGACACAGCGGTACACAGCTGGGACACAGCGAGGACACAGCAGGACACAGCGGGGACACAGCGAGTACACAGCGGGACACAGCCGGACACAGCAGGACACAGAGGGGAACACAGAGGGGGACACTGCGGGACAAAGCGGGACACAGCGGGGTACACAGTGGGACACATCGGGGATACAGCAGGGACACAGCGGGACACAGCAGGGGACAGAGCAGTATATAGCGGGGGACACAGCGGGACACAGCGGGGACACAGCGGGACAGAGCGGGGAACACAGCGGGATATAGCAGGGGACACAACGAGGACAAAGCGGGACACAGCGGGACACAGCGGGGGACACAGCAGGGGACACAGCAGGACACAGGGGGACACAGCGGGACACAAAGGGGAACCCAGCGTTACAGAGCGGGGACACAGCGGGACACAGCTGGGACACAGCAGGGAACACAGCAGGGAACACAGCAGGACACAGAGGGGAACAAAGGGGGCACACAGCCGGACACAGCGGGGACACATCGGGGGACACAGCGTGGACACAGCGGGGACACAGCGGGACACACCGGGGACACAGCGGGAACACAGCAGCACACAGCAGCGAAACAGCGGAACACAGCGGTGGACACAGCGGGACACAGCCTGGGACATAGCGGGACACAGCTTGGACACAGCAGGACACAGCGAAACACAGCACTGACAAAGCGGCGACACAGCGGGACACAGCGGGACACAGCGGGGACACAGCGGGGGACAGAGGGGACACACCGGTGGACAAGGGGGACACAGCAGGACAGCGCGGGGGTCACAGTGGGAAACAGCGGGGACACAGGGGGACACAGTGGGGGACACAGTGGGCGACACAGAGGGACACAGCGGGACACAGCAGGACAGAGTGGGGACACAGAGGGGACACAGAGAGAAACAGCGGGACCCAGCGGGGACACAGCGGGGACACAGCGGGGAACACAGCGGGGGACACAGCGGGACACAGCGGGGGACACAGCATGGACACAGCAAGTCACAGCGAGGAAATAGTGTGGGACACAGCGGGGGACACAGCAGGATACAGAAGGACACAGGGAGGACACAGCGGGGACACAGCAAGGAAACTGCGGGGGACACAGTGGGACACTGAGGGGACACAGAGTTACTTAGCGGTTACACAGTGAGGACACACCAGGGACACAGCAGGACACAGCGGGGACACAGCGGGGACACAGCGGGACACAGCAGGACCCAGCGGGGACACAGCGGGGACACAGCGGGACACAGCAGGGGACACAGCAGGGGACATAGCAAGGGACAGCGGCTACACAGAGGGACACAGCAGGACACAGTGGGGAAACAGCAAGGGCACAACGGGACACAGCGGGTCACAGCGGGGGACACAGCAGGGGACACAGCGGGACACAGCGGGGGACACAGCGGGACACAGCGAGGACAAAGTGGGGGACAAAGCGGGGACACAGCGGGACACAGCGGGACAAAACGGGACACAGCTGGACACAGCGGGGACACAGCAGGGGACATAGCGGGGGACAGCGGGGACACAGCCGGACACAGCAAGACACAGCGGGAAACAGCGGGGACACAGCGAGGACACAGCGGGAAACAACGGGATACAGAGGGGACACAGCGGGGGACAGCAGGGAGACACAGCGTGGACACAGCAGGGACACAGCGGAACACAGTGGGGACACAGCGGGGGACAGCAGGGAGACACAGCGGGGACACAGCGGGGACACATCGGGACACAGCGGGACACAGGGGCTACACAGCAGGACACGGCGGGACACAGCGGGAAACACAACCGGACACAGCGGGGGACACAGCGGGACACAGCTGGGGACACAGCGGGACAAAGCAGGACACAGTGGGGACAGAGTTTGACACAGCGGGGACACAGCGGGGGACACAGTGGGGACACAGTGGGGACACAGCGGGACACACCGGGGACACAGCGGGGACACAGCGGGACACAGCAGCGACACAGCGGAACACAGCGGGGGACACAGCGGGACACAGCCTGGGACAGAGCGGGACACAGCGTGGACACAGCGGGACACAGCGAGACACAGCAGTGACAAAGCGGCGACACATCGGGACACATCAGGACACATCGGGACACAGCGGGGGAGAGAGGGGACACACCGGTGGACAACGGGGACACAGCAGGACAGCGCGGGGGTCACAGTGGGAAACAGCGGGGACACAGGGGGACACAGGGGGCGACACAGAGGGACACAGCAGGACACAGCGGGACAGAGCGGGGACAAAGCGGGGACAAAGCGGGGGACACAGTGGGGGACACAGAGGTAAACAGCGGGGGACACAGCGGGACTCAGCTAGGGACACATCAAAGGACACAGCGGGTGACACAGCGGGGGAAAGAGCGGGAAACAGCGGGGGACACAGCGAGGACACAGCAGGACACTGCGGAAGACACAGAGGCAGACACAGCGGTACACATCGGGACACAGCGGGGGACACAGCGGGACACAGCGGGACACAGCGGGGACAAAGCGGGGGACAAAGGAGGGACAGAGCGGGACAAAACGGGACACAGCGGGACACAGCGGGGACACAGCAGGGGACACAGCGGGACACAGCGGGGGACACAGCGGGACACAGCGGGACACAGCGGGGACAAAGCGGGGGACAAAGCAGGGACACAGCGGGACACAGCGGGACAAAACGGGACACAGCGGGACACAGCGGGGACACAGCAGGGGACACAGCGGGACACAGCGGGGGACACAGCAGGACACAGAAGGACACAGCGGGAAACAGCGGGGACAAAGCAAGGACACAGTGGGACACAGCGAAGACACAGCGGGACACAGAGGGGACACAGAGGGGGACAGCAGGGAGACACAGTGGGGACACAGCGGGGACACAGCGGGGACACTTCGGTACACAGCGGTACACAGGGGGTACACAGCAGGACACAGCGGGACACAGCGGGACACAGCATCGGACACAGCGGGACAAAGTGGGACACAGCGGGGTACACAGTGGGACACATCCGGGATTCAGCAGGGACACAGCAGGGCACAGCGAGACAGAGCGGGGAACACAGCGGGATATAGCAGGGGACACAACGAGGACAAAGCGGGACACAGAGGGACACAGCAGGGACACAAAGGCCACAGCGGGACACAGCGGGACACATCGGGGGACACAGCAGGGGACACAGCAGGACACAGGGGGACACAGCGCCGACACAGCAGGGGACACAGCAGGACACAGACGGGAACAAAGGGGGCACACAGCGGGACACAGTGGGACACAGTGTGGTACACAGCGGGACACAGCGGGGACACAGCAGGGGCACAGTGGGAAACAGCGGGACACAGCGGGGGACAAAGCGGGACACACCGGGATACAGTGGGACACAGCGGGGGACACAGTAGGGGACACAGAGCCGCACACAGCGGGAGAGAGTGGAACACAGCAAGTACACAGCGGGGTCACAGCGGGAAATCGCGGGGACAAAGCGAGGACAGAGCGGGACACAGAGGTACACAGCGAGGGACACAGCGGGGCACAGTCGGGACAAACCGGGGAACAACGGGGACACAGCGGGACACAGCTGGGACACAGCGAGGACACAGCGGGATACAGCGGGGACACAGCGAGTACACAGCGGGACACAGCCAGACACAGTAGGACACAGAGGGGAACACAGCGGAGGACAGAGCGGGACACAGCGGGAGACACAGCAGGGGACACAGCGGGGGACAGCGGGGACACAGAGGGACACAGCAGGACAAAGCGGGGACACAGCAAGGACACAAGGGGACACAGAGGGACACAGCGTGGACACAGCAGGGGACACAGCGGGACACAGCGGGGGACACAGCGGGACACAGCGGGACACAGCGGGGACAAAGCGGGGGACAAAGCAGGGACACAGCGGGACACAGCGGGACAAAACGGGACACAGCGGGACACAGCGGGGACACAGCAGGGGACACAGCGGGGGACAGCGGGGACACAGCAGGACACAGCAGGACACAGCGGGAAACAGCGGGGACAAAGCAAGGACACAGTGGGACATAGCGAAGACACAGCGGGACACAGAGGTGACACAGCGGGGGACAGCAGGGAGACACAGCCGGGACACAGCGGGGACACAGCGGAACACAGTGGGGACACAGCGGGGGAGAGCAGGGAGACACAGCGGGGACACAGCGGGGACACTTCGGTACACAGCGGGACACAGGGGGTACACAGCAGGACACAGCGGGACACAACGGGAAACACAACCGGACACAGCGGGGGACACAGCGGGACACAGCAGAGGACACAGCGGGACAAAGCGGGACACAGTAGGGACAGAGTGGGACACAGCGGGGACACAGCGGGGGACACAGCGGGGACACAGCGGGGACACAGCGGGACACACCGGGGACACAGCGGGGACACAGCGGTACACAGCAGCGACACAGCGGAACACAGCCTGGGACAGAGCGGGACACAGCGTGGACAAAGCGGGACACAGCGAGACACAGTAGTGACAAAGCGGCGACAGAGCGGGACACATCGGGACACAACGGGTCACAACGGGGGACAGAGGGGAGACACCGGTAGACAACGGGGACACAGCAGGACAGCGCGGGTGTCACAGTGGGAAACAGCGGGGACACAGGGGGACACAGGCGGCGACACAGAGGGACACAGCGGGACACAGCGGGACAGAGTGGGGACACAGCGGGGACAAAGCGGGGGACACAGTGGGGGACACAGCGGTAAACAGCAGGGGACACTGCGGGACTCAGCTAGGCACACATCAAAGGACACAGCAGGTGACACAGCGGGGGAAACAGCGGGAAACAGCGGGGGACACAGCGAGGACACTGCAGGACACAGCGGGGGACACAGAGGCAGACACAGCGGTACACTTCGGGACACAGCGGGGACACAGCGGGATACAGCGGGACACAGCGGGGACACAGCGGGACACAGGAGGACACAGCGGGGACACAGCGGGGGACACAGTGGGACACAGCGGGGACACAGAGGGACTCAGCAGTTACAAAGCGAGGACACACCAGGGACACAGCGGGACACAGCGGAGACATAGCGGGGACACAGTGAGACACAGCGAGGACACAGCGGGCACAGCGGAGGACACAGCGGGGGACAGCGGTGACACACAGGCGGACAGCGGGGACACAGCAGGACACAGCGGGACACAGCGGGGCACATCGTGACACAGTGGGGGACACAGCGGGGGACACAGCGGGACACAGCTGGGGACACAGCGAGGACACAGCGGGACACAGCGGGGGACACAGTGGGGAACAGCTGGGACACACATGCAGACAGCGGGGACACAATGGGACACAGCAGGGGACATCGGGGACACAGCGGGACACAGCGGGACACAGAGGGACACAGCGGGACAGAGCGAGAAACAGCAGGGACACAGAAGGAACACAGCGGGTCACAATGAGGACACAGTGTGGGACACAGCGAGGACACAGCATGACACAGAAGGATACACAGAGAGGACACAGCGTGACACATGGGGACAAAGCGGGACACAGCGGGGGACACAGAGAGGACACAGCGGGACACAAATGGATACACAGCAAGGACACAGCGGGACACAGCGGGAAAGAGCGGGACACAGAGGGGGACACAGCCGGGACACAGCGGGACACAGCGTGGGACACAGCAGGGACACATCGGGTCACAGCGGGGACACAGTGGGGGACACAGCAAGGACACAGCGGGACACAGAGGGATACACAGCGAGGACACAGCGTGACACATCGGGCGACACAGCAGGACACTGCGGGGTACACAGCAGGACACAGTGGGACACAAAGGGACACAGCAGGGACACAGCGGGGGACACAGCGGGACACAAAGGGGGTCACAGTGTTACAGAGCGGGGACAGAGCAGGGGACACAGCAGGACACAGCGGGGACACAGCAGGGGCACAGTGGGAAACAGCGGGACACAGCGGGGGACAAAACGGGACACACCGAGATACAGCGGGACAGAGCAGGGGACAAAGCGGGGGACAAAGCAGGGGACACAGAGCCGCACACAGCGGGAGAGAGTGGAACACAGCAGGGAAACAGCCGCACATCGCGGGAACAAAGCGAGGTCAGAGCGGGACACAGAGGTACACAGCGAGGGACACAGCGGGGGACAGTGGGGACAAACCGGGGAACAACGGGGACACCGCGGGACACAGCTGGAAAACAGCGAGGTCACAGCGGGAAACAGCGGGGACACAGCGAGTACACAGCGGGACACAGCCGGACACAGCAGGACACAGAGGGGAACACAGCGGAGGACACAGCGGGACACAGCGGGGAACACAGTGGGACACATCGGGGATACAGCAGGGAAAGAGCGGGACACAGCGGGACAGAGGGGGGAACACAGCGAGATATAGCAGGGGACACAACGAGGAAAGAGCGGGACACAGAGCGACACAGCAGGGGACAAAGCAAGTCCACAGCGGGACACAGCGGGACGCAGCGGGGGACACAGCAGGGAACACAGCAGGACACAGGGGGACACAGCGGGACACAGCGGGGACACAGTGGGGGACACAGCGGGACACAAAGGGGGACACAGCGTTACACAGCGGGGACACAGCGGGACACAGCGGGGACACAGCAGGGGACACAGCAGGACACAGAGGGGAACAAAGGGGGCACACAGCGGGACACAGTGGGACACAGCGGGGTACACAGCGGGACACAGCGGGGACACAGCAGGGGCACAGTGGGAAACAGCGGGACACAGCGGGGGACAAAGCGGGACACACCGGGATACTGCGGGACAGAGCGGTGGACACAGCAGGGGACACAGAGCCGCACATAGCGGGAGAGAGTGGAACACAGCAGGGACAGAGCGGGGACACAGCGAGGGACCCAGCGAGGACACAGCGTGACACATGGGGACACAGCGGGACACAGCGGGGGACCCAGCGAGGACACAGCGGGACACAAATAGGGACACAGCAATGACACAGCGGGACACAGCGGGAAAGAGCGGGACCCAGCAGGGGACACAGCCGGGGACACAGCGGGACACAGCAGGACACAGCGGGGACACAGCGGGACACATTGTGGACACAGCGGGACACAGCGGGACACATCGGGGGACACAGCAGGACACTGCAGGGTACACAGCGGGACACAGCGGGACACAGCAGGGACACAGCGGGGGACACAGTGGGACACAGCGGGGTACACAGTGGGACACAGCGGGGACACAGCAGGGGCACAGTGGGAAACAGTGGGACACAGCGGGGGACAAAGCGGGACACAGCGGGACACAGCGGGACACAGCGGGGGACACAGCGGAGGACACAGAGCTACACACAGCCGGAGAGAGTGGAACACAGCATGGACACAGCAGAGACACAGCGGGACATAGCAGGGACAAAGCGAGGACAGAGCGGGACACAGAGATACACAGTGAGGGACACAGCGGGGGACAGTGGGGACAAACCGGGGAACAACGGGGACACACCTAGGACACAGCTAGGACACAGCGGGGACACAGCGGGGACACAGCAGGGGACACAGTGGGACACAGCAGGGGATACAGCGAGGACACAGAGGGGACATAGGGGGACACTGCGGGACACAGTGGGACACACCGGAGACAGAGAGACATAGCAGTTACACAGCGAGGACACACCAGGGACACAGAGGGACACAGCGGGGACACAGCGGGGACACAGCAGGACCCAGCGGGACCCAGCGAGGACCCATCGGGGACACAGCAGGACACAGCGGGGGACACAGAAGCGGACACAGAGGCGTACACAGCGGGACACAGCGGGACAGATCGGGACACAGCGGGTACACAGCGAGAACACAGCGGGACACAGCCGGACACAGCAGGATACAGAGGCACACAGCGGAGACAAAGCGGGGGCAAAGTGAGACACAGCGAGCACACAGCGGGACACAGCGGAGGACACAGCGGGGCACAGCGGTGACACACCGGTGGACAGCGGGGACACAGTGGGACACAGCGGGACACAGCGGGGGACACAGCGGGGGACACAGCGGGACACAGTTGGGAACACAGCGAGGACAAAGCGGGACCCAGCGGGGACACAGCGGGACACAGCAGGGACACACATGCAGACAGCGGGGACACAACGGGACACAGCGGGGGACATCGGGGACACAGCGGGACACAGCAGGACACAGCAGGGACACAGCAGGGACACAGTGGGTCACAGCGGGGACACAGTGTGGGACACAGCGAGGACACAGCAGGACACAGAGGGATACACAGAGAGGACACAGTGTGACACATGGGGACACAGCGGGACACAGCGGGGGACACAGAGAGGACACAGCGGGACACAAATGGGGACACAGCAAGGACACAGCGGGACACAGCGGGAAAGAGCGGGACACAGCGGGACCCAGCGGGACACAGCAGGGGACACAGAGGCGGACACAGCAGAACACAGCGGGACCCAGCCGGACCCAGCGGGGATACAGCGGGGACCCAGCGGGACACAGCGGGACACAGCAGGGACACAGCAGGGACACAGCGGGTCACAGCGGGGACACAGTGTGGGACACAGCAAGGACACAGCAGGACACAGAGGGATACACAGAGAGGACACAGCGTGAAACATGGGGACACAGCAAGGACACAGCGGGACACAGCGGGAAAGAGCGGGACACAGCGGGAGACACAGCCGGGGACACAGCGGGACACAGCGGGACACAGCAGGGGACACAGCAGGGACACAGCGGGACACAGCGGGACACAGTGGGAAACAGCGGGGACACAGGGGGACACAGGGGGCGACGCAGAGGGACACAGGGGGACACAGGGGGCGACACAGAGGGACACAGCGGGACAAAGCGGGACAGAGCGGGGACACAGTGGGGACAAAGCGGGGGACACAGTGGGGGACACAGCGGTAAACAGCGGGGCACACAGCGGGACTCAGCTGGGGACACATCAAAGGACAGAGCGGGTGACCCAGTGTGGGAAACAGCGGGAAACAGCGGGGGACACAGCGAGGAAACAGCAGGACACAGCGGGGGACACAGAGGCAGACACAGCCGTACACATCGAGACACAGCGGGGACACATCGGGACACAGCGGGACACAGCGGGGACCCAGCGGGGGACACTTTGGGACACATTGGGACACAGAGGGACTCCGCAGTTACACTGTGAGGACACACCAGGGACACAGCGGGACACAGCGGAGACAAAGCGGGGACACAGTGAGACACAGCGAAGACACAGCGAGACACAGCGGAGGACACAGCGGGGACACAGCGAGACACAGCGGAGGACACAGCGGGGGACAGCGGTGACACACCGGCGGACAGCGGGGACACAGCGGGACACAGCGGGACACAGCGGGGGACAGAGCGGGACACAGCGGGGGATAGAGCAGGACACAGCATGGACACAAAGGGACACAGCAGGGACACAGCGCGGGACACAGTGGGACACAGAGGGGAACAAAGGGGGCACACAGCGGGACACAGTGGGACACAGCAGGGTACACAGCGGGACAAACGGGGACACCGCAGGGGCACAGTGGGAAAAAGCGGGACACAGTGGGGAACAAAGCGGGACACACCGGGATACAGCGGGACACAGCGGGGAACACAGAGCCGCACACAGCGGGAGAGAGTGCAACACAGCAGGGACACAGCGGGGACACAGCGGGACATCACGGGGACAAAGCGAGGACAGAGCGGGACACAGAGGTACACAGCGAGGGACACAGCGGGGGACAGTGGGGACAAACCGGGGAACAACGGGGACACAGCGGGACACAGCTGGGACACAGCGGGGACACAGCGGCACACAGCGGGGGACACATTGGGACACAGCCGGGGACACAGAGGGGGACAGCGGGGACACACAGGCGGACAGCGGAACAAACCGGGTTACACAGTGGCTGACACAGCGGGTGACACAGTGGGACACAGCGGGGTACACAGTGGAACACAGCGAAGACACAGCGGGACACAGCAGCACACAGAGGGGACTCAGCGGGTGACACAGCACGGGACACAGCCGGTGACACAGAGGGACACAGCGGGACACAGCAGGGACACAGCGGGACACAGCGGGGGACACAGAGGCCGACAAAGCAGGACACAGCGGGACACAGCGGGAAACAGCAGGACACAACGGGGGACACACCGGGACACAGCGGGGGTCACAGCGAGGACACAGCGGAACACAGGAGGACACAACGGGGACACAGCGGGGAAACAGTGTGGGACACAGTGGGACAGATCGGGGTATACAGCGAGGACACAGCGGGGACATAGTAGGACACTGCGGAACACAGTGGAACACAGCGGGGAAACAGAGGGACATATCAGTTACACAACAAGGACACACCAGGGACACAGCGGGACACAGCGGGGACACAGCGGCGACACAGCGGGACCCAGCGGGGGACACAGCGGGGGACAGCGGGGACTCACATGCGGACAGCGGGGACACAACGGGACACAGCGGGGGACATCGGGGACACAGTGGGACAAAGCGGGACACAGCGGGGACAAAGCAGGGACACAGCAGATCACAGCCAGGACACAGTGGGGGACACAGCGAGGACACAGCGGGACACAGAGGGATACACAGAGAGGACAGAGCGTGACACATGGGGACACAGCGGGACACAGCGGGTGACCCAGCGAGGACACAGCGGGACACAAATGGGGACACAGCAAGGACACAGCGGGACACAGCGGAAAAGAGCAGAACACAGCTGTGGACACACCCGGGGACTCAGCGGGGCACAGCAGGGGACACAGCGGGGACACACAGGGGACAGCAGGCACACAGCGGGACACAGCGGAACACCGCAGGACACCGCGGGACACAGCGGGGAACACAGCGGGACACACAGCGGGACACAGCGGGACACAGCAGGGAACACAGCATGGACACAGCGGGTCACAGCGGGGAAATAGTGGGGGACATATCGGGGGACACAGCGTGATACAGAAGGACACAGTGAGGACACAGCGGGACACAGGAGGATACAGCGGGGACACAGCAGGACACAGCGGAGACACAGCGGGGACACAGCGGGACACAGCGAGGACACAGCGGGACACAGCGGGGGATACAGCGGGGGACAGCGGTGACACACCGGCAGACAGCGGGGACACAGCGGGACGCAGCGGCACACAGCGGGACACAGTGGGGGTCACAGAGGGGGACACAGCGGGACACAGCGGGGGACACAGCGGGACACAAATGAGGACACAGCAAGGACACAGCGGGACACAGCGGGAAAGAGCGGGACACAGTGTGGGACACAGCGAAGACACAGCGGCACACAGAAGGACACACAGCGAGGACACAGCGTGACACATGAGGACACAGCGGGACACAGCGGGACACATCGGGCGACACAGCAGGACACTGCGGGGTACACAGCGGGACACAGCGGGACACAAAGGGACACATCAGAGACACAGCGGGGGACACAGCGGGACACAAAGGGGGAAACAGCGTTACACAGCGGCGACACAGCGGGGACACAGGAGGGGACACAGCAGGACACAGAGGGGAACAAAGGGGGCACACCGCGGGACACAGTGGGACACAGCGGGGTACACAGCGGGTCCACAGCGGGACACAGCAGGATACATCGGGCTACACAGCAGGACACATCCGGAGACACAGCGGGACACAGCGGGACACAAAGGGACACAGCGTGGGACACAGAGGGACACAAAGGGGGACACAGCGTTACACAGCGGGGACACAGCGGGACACAGCGGGGGACAAAGTGGGACACACCGGGATACAGCAGGACACAGAGGGAGACACAGCAGGGGACACAGAGACGCACACAGTGGGAGAGAGTGGAACACAGCAGGGAAACAGCGGGGACACAGCGGGACATCGCGGGGACAAAGCGAGGACAGAGCGGGACACAGAGGTACACAGCGAGGGACACAATGGGGGACAGTATGGACAAACCGGGTAAAAAGGGGGACACAGCGGGACACAGCTGGGACACAGCGGGGACACAGCGGCACACAGCAGGACACAGTGGGGTACACAGTGGGACACATCGGGGATACAGCAGGGACACAGCGGGACACAGCGGGACACAGCGGGGGACAGAGCAGGATATAGCGGGGGAAACAGCGGGACACAGTGGGGACACAGCGGGACAGAGCGGGGAATGCAGCGGGATATAGCAGGGGACACAGCGAGGAAAAAGCGGGACACAGAGGGACACAGCAGGGGACACAGCAAGGCCACAATGGGACACAGCGGGACACAGTGGGGGACACAGCATGGGACACATCAGGACACAGGGGGACACAGTGGGACACAGCAGGGACACAGCGGAGTTCACAGGGAGGACACAGCGGGGTATACAGCGGGACACAAAGGGGGACCCAGCATTACACAGTGGGAACACAGCGGGACACAAAGGGGACACAGCAGGGGACACAGCAAGGCCACAATGGGACACAGCGGGACACAGTGGGTGACACAGCATGGGACACATCAGGACACAGGGGGACACAGTGGGACACAGCAGAGACACAGCGGGGTTCACAGGGAGGACACAGCGGGGGATACAGCGGGACACAAAGGGGGACCCAGCATTACACAGTGGGAACACAGCGGGACACAAAGGGGACACAGCAGGGGACACAGCAGGACACAGAGGGGAACAAAGGGGGCACACAGCGGGACACAGTGGGACACAGCGGGGTACACAGCGGGACACAGCGGGGACACAGCTGGGGCACAGTGGGAAAAAGCGGGACACAACGGGGAGAAAGCGGGACACACCGGGATACTGCGGGACACAGCGGGGGACACAGGAGGGGACACAGAGATGCACACAGCGGGAGAGAGTGGAACACAGCAGGGACAGAGCGGGGACACAGCGGGGGACCCAGCGAGGACACAGGGGGACACAAATGGGGACACAACAAGGACACAGCGGGACACAGCGGGAAAGAGCGGAACACAGCAGGAGACACAGCCGGGGACACAATGGGACACAGCGGGACACATCGGGGGACACAGCAGGACACAGCAGGGTACACAGCGGGACACAAAGGGAAACAGCAGGGACACAGCGGGGGACACAGTGGGACACAGTGAAGTACACAGCGGGACACAGCGGGGACACAGGAGGGGCACAGTGGGAAACAGCGGGACACAGCGGGGGACAAAGCGGGACACAGCGGGACACAGCGGGACACAGCGGGGGACACAGAGGAGGACACAGAGCTGCACACAGCGGAAGAGAGTGGAACACAGCACGGACACAGCAGGGACACAGCGGGACATAGCAGGAACAAAGCGAGGACAGAGCGGGACACAGAGGTACACAGCGAGGGACACAGCGGGGGACAGTGGGGACAAACCGGGGAACAACGGGCACACAGCGGGATACAGCTAGGACACAGCGGGGACACAGCGGGGACACAGCAGGGGACACAGTGGGACACAGCAGGGGATACAGCGAGGACACAGAGGGGACATAGGGGGACACTGCGGGACACAGTGGGACACAGCGGGGACAGAGAGACATAGCAGTTACACAGTAAGGACACACCAGGGACACAGAGGGACACAGCGCGGACACAACGGGGCCACAGCGGGGGACACAGTGGTGGACACAGCGGTAAACAGCGGGGGACACTGCAGGACTCAGCGGCCGACACAGCAAAGAACACAGCGGGACACAGCAGGGGACACAGTGGAACACAGCGGGAAACAGCCGGACACAGCTGGGGACACAGCGGGTGACACAGTGGGGGAAACAGCGGGAAACAGCGGGGGACACAGCGGGGACACAGCAGGGACACAGCGGGCCACATCGGGCCACAGCGGTGACACAGCAGGACACAGCGGGGACACAGCGGGGGACACACCGGGGGAGAGCAGGCACACAGCGGGACACAGCGGGACACAGCGGGACACAGCGGGGAACACAGCGGGACAAACAGCGGGACACAGCGGGACACAGCGGGGGACACAGCATGGACACAGAGGGTCACAGTGGGGAAATAGTGGGGGACACAGCGGGGGACACAGTGGGGGACACAGTGGGACACAGCGGGGACACAGAGGGACTCAGCGATTACACAGCGAGGACACCCCAGGGACACAGCAGGACACAGCGGAGACACAGCAGGGACACAGCGTGGGATACAGCGGGGGACAGCGGTGACACACCGGCGGACAGCGGAGACACAGCGGGACACAGCAGTACACAGCGGGGGACACAGGGGGACACAGTGGGGGACACAGCGGGGGACACAGTGGGACACAGCGAGGGACACAGCGAGGACACAGCGGGACACAGAGGGGGACACAGCGGGAGACAGTGGGGTCACACATGCGGACAGCAGGGACACGACGGGACACAGCGGGGGACATCGGGGACACAGCGGGACACAGCGGGACACAGCGGGGACACAGCAGGGACACAGCGGATCACAGCCAGGACACAGTGGGGGACACAGCGAGGACACAGCGGGACACGGAGGGATACACAGAGAGGACAGAGCGTGACACATGGAAACACAGCGGGACACAGCAGGTGACCCAGCGGGACACAGCGGGAAAGAGCGGGACACAGCCGGGGACACAGCTGGGGACACAGCGGGACACAGCAGGGGACACAGCGGGGACACAGCGGGACACAGTGGGGACACAGTGGGGACACAGCGGTACACATTGGGGGACACAGCAGGACACTACAGGGTACACAGCGGGACACAGCGGGACACAGTGGGACACAGCGGGGACACAGCAGGGGACACAGCAGGACACAGAGGGGAGCAAAGGGGGCACACAGCGGGACACAGTGGGACACAGCGGGGTACACAGCGGGACACAGCAGGGACACAGCAGGGGCACAGTGGGAAACAGTGGTACACAGCGGGGGACAAAGCGGGACAACCCGCGATACAGGGGGACACAGCGGGGGACACAGCGGGGGACACAGATCTGCACACAGCGGGAGAGAGAGGAACACAGCACGGACACATCGGGGCCACAGCGGGACATCGCAGGAACAAAGCGAGGACAGAGCGAGACACAGAGGTACACAGCGAGGGACACAGCGGGGGACAGTCGGGACAAACCGGGGAACAACGGGGACACAGCGGGACACAGCTGGGACACAGTGGGGTCACAGTGGCACATAGCGGGGGACACAGTGGGACACAGCAGGGGATACAGCGAGGACACAGAGGGGATATAGGGGGACACTGCGGGACACAGTGGGACACAGTGGGGACACAGAGGGACATAGCATTAACACAGCGAAGACACACCAGGGACACAGCGGGACACAGCGGGGACACAGCGGGGACAAAGCGGGACACACCGGGGACACAGCGGGGACACAGCGGGACACAGCAGCGACACAGCGGAACACAGCGGGGGACACAGCGGGACACAGCCTGGGACAGAGCGGGACACAGCGTGGACATAGCAGGACACAGCGAGATACAGCAGTGACGAAGTGGCGACACAGCAGGACACATTGGGGACAAAGCAGGACACACCGGGATACAGCGGGACACAGCGGGGGACACAGCAGGGGACACAGAGCCGAACACAGCAGGAGAGAGTGGAACTCAGCAGGGACACAGCGGGGACACAGCGGGACATCGCGGGGACAAAGCGAGGACAGAGCGGGACACAGAGTTACACAGCTAGGGACACAGCGGGGGAGAGTGGGGACAAACCGGGGAACAACGGGGACACAGCGGGACACAGCTGAGACACAGCGAGGACACAGCGGGACACAGCAGGGACACAGCGAGTACACAGCGGGACACAGCCGGACACAGCAGGACACAGAGGGGAACACAGCGGGGGACACAGCGGGACAGAGCGGGACACAGCGGGGTACACAGTGGGACACATCGGGGATACAGCAGGGACACAGCGGGACACAGCGGGGGACAGAGCAGGATATAGCAGGGGACACAGCGGGACACAGCGGGGACACAGCGGGACAGAGCAGGGAACACAGCGGGATATAGCAGGGGACAAAACGAGGACAAAGCCGGACACAGAGGGAAACAGCAGGGGACACAGCAAGGCCACAGCGGGACACAGCGGGGGACACAGCAGGGGACACAGCAGGACCCAGGGGGACACAGCGGGATACAGCGGGGACACAGCGGGGGACACAGTGGGACACAAAGGGGGACACAGCGTTACACAGCGGGGACACAGCGGGACACAGCGGGGACACAGCAGGGGACACAGCAGGACACAGAGGGGAACAAAGGGGGCACACAGCAGGACACAGTGGGGGACACAGGGGGACAAAGCGGGACAAACCGTGTCACAGTGGGGACAGAATGGGACACAGCGGGGACACAGTGGGGGACACAGTGGTGACACAGCGGGACACACCGGGGACACAGCGGGGACACAGCAGGACACAGCGAGGACACAGCGGAACACAGCGGGGGATACAGCCGGGGCCAACGGTGACACACCGGCGGACAGCGGGGACACAGCGGGACGCAGCGGGACACAGTGGGGGACACAGCGGGGGACATAGCGGGACACAAATGGGGACACAGCAAGGACACAGCAGGACATAGCGGGAAAGAGCGGGACACAGCGTGGGACATAGAGGCGGACACAGAAGGACACAGCGGGCCACAGCGGAGACACAGCAGGACACAGCGGGACACAGCGGGGGACACATCGGGGGAGAGCAGGCACACAGCGGGACACAGCAGGACACAGCGGTACACAGCTGGACACAGCGCGGAACACAGCGGGACACACAGCAGGACATAGCGGGACACATCGGGCGACACAGCAGGACACTGCGGGATACACAGCGGGACACAAAGGGACACAGCAGGGACACAGCGGAGGACACAGGGGGACACAAAGGGGGACACAGCGGGACACAGCGGGGACACAGCAGGAGACACAGCAGGACAGAGAGGGGAACAAAGGGGGCACACAGCGGGACACAGTGGGACACAGCGGGGTACACAGGGGGGCCACAGCGGAACATCGCGGGGACAAAGCGAGGACAGAGCGGGACACAGAGGTACACAGCAAGGGACACAGCGGGGGACAGTGGGGACAAACCGGGGAACAACGGGGACACACCTAAGACACAGCGGGGACACAGCGGGGACACAGCAGGGGACAAAGTGGGACACAGCAGGGGATACAGCGAGGACACAGAGGGGACATAGGGGGACACTGCGGGACACAGTGGGACACAGCGGGGACACAGAGGGACATAGCAGTTACACAGCGAGGACACACCAGGGACACAGCGGGACACAGCGGGGACACAGCAGGGACACAGCGGGGGACGCAGTGGGGGACACAGCGGTAAACAGCGGGGGACACAGCGGGACTCAGCGGGGGACCCAGCAAAGAACGCAGCGGGACACAGCAGGGGACACAGGGGAACACAGCGGGACACAGCCGGACACAGCTGAGGACACAGCGGGTGACACAGCGGGGGAAACAGCGGGAAACAGCGGGGAACACAACGAGGACACAGCAGGAAACAGCGGGGGACACAGCAGGACACAGCGGGGTACACAGAGGCAGACACAGCGGTACACATCGGGACACAGCGGGGACACAGCAGGACACAGCGGGACACAGCGGGGGACACACCGGGGGAGAGAAGGCACCCAGCGGGACACAGCGGGACACAGCGGGACACAGCGGGGAACACAGCGGGACACACAGCGGGACACAGCGGGACACAGAGGGGGACACAGCATGGACACAGCGAGTCACAGCGGGGAAATAGTGGGGGACACAGCGGGATACAGAAGGACACAGCGAGGACACAGCGGGACACAGGAGGACACAGCGGGGACACAGCGGGGACACAGCTGGGACACAGCGGGGGACACAGTGGGACACAGCTGGGGATACAGAGAGGACACAGCAGGGACACTGCGGGACACAGCAGGTCACAGCGGGGAAATAATGGGGGAAACAGCGGGATACAGAAGGACACATCGAGGACACTGCGGGGACATAGGGGGACACTGCGGGACACAGTGGGACACAGCGGGGACACAGCGGGGACACAGCGGGACACAGCGGGAAAGAGCGGGACACAGCGGGGGTCACAGCCAGGGACACAGCAGGGTACAGCGGCACACAGTGGGGACACAGAGGGGACACAGCTGGGGACAAAACGGGTGACACAGCGGGACAGAGTGGGGTACACAAAGGGACACAGTGGGGGACACTGTAGCGGACACAGTGGGACATATCGGGACACAGCGGGACACAGCGGGGGACACAGCGGGGGACAAAGCGGGCCACAGCGGGGAAATAGTGGGGGACACAGCAGGGGACACAGCGGGATACAGAAGGACACAGGGAGGACACAGCGGGACACAGGAGGACACAGCGGGGACACCGTGGGGACACAGCGGAGAACACAGTGGGACACAGTGGGACACAGCATGGACACAGCAGGTCACAGTGGGGATATAGTGGGGGACACAGCGGGGGACACAGCCGGATACAGAAGGACACAGCGAGGACACAGCGGGACACAGGAGGACATAGCGGGGACACAGCGGGGACACAGCGGGGTACACAGTGGGACACAGCGGGGACACAGAGGGACTCAGCGGTTACACAGCGAGGACACACCAGGGACACAGCGGGACACAGCAGACACACAGCGGGGACACAGTGGGACACAACGAGGACACAGCGGGACACAGCGGGGGATACAGCGGGGGACAGCGGTGACACACCGGCGGTCAGCGGGGACACAGCGGGACACAGCGGGACACAGCGGGGGACACAGCGGACACAGTGGGGGACACAGCGGGGGACACAGTGAGACACAGCGGGGGACACAGTGGAACACAGCGGGGACATAGAGTGACACTGCGGGACACAGTGGGACACTGCGGGGACACAGTGGGACATAGAGGATATACATCCAGGACACACCAGGGACACAGCGGAACACAGGGGGGACACAGTGGGGACACAGCGGGGACACAGCGGGACACAGCGGGACTCAGCGGGACACAGCGGGGACACAGCGGGACACAGCGGGGGACACAGGCCGACAAAACAGGACACAGCGGGACACAGCGGGAAACAGCAGGACACAGAGGAGGACACACCGGGAAACAGCGGGGGTCACAGCAAGAACACAGCGGGACACAGGAGGACACAGCCGGGACACAGCGGGGACACAGCGGGGGACACTGTGGGACACAGCGGGGGACACAGCGAGGACACAGCGGGGACATACGGGGACACTGCAGGACACAGTGGAACACAGCGGGGACACAGAGGGACATAGCAGTTACACAGCGAGGACACACCACAGACACAGCGGGACACAACGGGGACACAGCGGGGACACAGCGAGACACAGCGGGACCCAGCAGGGACACAGCAGCCACACAGCGGGACACATCGGGGGACACAGCGGGACACAGCGGGGGCAGAGCAGGACACAGCATGGACACAGCGGGGACACAGCGGGGGACACAGTGGGACAAAGCTGCGGATACAGCGAGGACGCAGCAGGGACACTGCGGGACACAGCGGGTCATAGCGGGGAAATAGTGGGGGACACAGCGGAGGACACAGCGGGATACAGAAGGACACAGCGGAACACAGCAGGGACACAGCGGGGACACAGCGGGACCCAGCGGGTTCCAGCGGGGACACAGCGGGGACACAGCGGGACACAGCGGGGGACACAGAGGCGGACACAGCAGGACAGAGCGGGACAGAGCGGGAGACAGCGGGACACAGCGGGGACACAGCAAGGACACAGCGGGACACAGCGGGGAACACAGCGGGGGACAAAGCGGGACACAACTGGGGATACAGCAAGACACAGCGGGTCACAGTGGGGAAATAGTGGGAGACTCAGCGGGGGTCACAGCGGGGATACAGAGGGCTCAGGGAGGCACAGCGGGACACAAGTGGACACAGTGGAGAACACAGTGGGGGCTCATTGGGGAACACAGTGGGACACAGCGGGGACATAGAGCGGCTCAGCGGTTACACAGCGAGGACACTCCAGGGACACAGCTGGACACAGCGGACACACAGCAGGGACACAGTTGGTTTACTGAGAGGACACAGCGAGACACAGTGGGGACACAGCGGGACACAGAGAGGACACAGTGGGACACAGCGGGGGATACAGTGGGGGACAGCGGGACACGGCAGGGGACACAGCGGTACACAGCGTTGGACACAGCGGGACACAGTCAGCGACACAGCGGGGACACAGCGGGACACAGCGGGGGACACAGTGGAACTCAGTGAGGACACAGCGGGACACAGCGGGACACAGCGGGGACACAGAGGGACACAGCGGGGAACACAGGCCGACAAAGCAGGACACAGTGGGACACAGCGGGAAACAGCAGGACACAGCGGGGACACACCGGGGACACAGCGGGGACACAGCGGGACACAGCAGCGTCACAGCAGAACACAGCGGGGGCACAGCGGGGACACAGCGGGACACACCGGGGACACAGCAGGGACACAGCGGGACACAGCAGCGACACAGCGGAAAACAGCGGGGGACACAGCGGGACACAGCCTGGGACAGAGGGGGACACAGCGTGGACACAGCGGGACACAGCGAGACACAGCAGTGACAAAGCGGCGACACAGCAGGACACATAGGGACACAGTGGAACACAGCGGGGGACAGAGGGGACACACCGGTGGACAACGGGGACACAGTAGGACAGCGCGGGGGTCACAGTGGGAAACAACGGGGACACAGGGGGACACAGGGGGTGACAGAGAGGGACACAGCGGGACACAGCAGGACAGAGCGGGGACACAGCGGGGACAAAGCGGGGGACACAGTGGGGGACACAGTGGTAAACAGCGGGGGACACAGCGGGACTCAGATGGGGACACATCAAAGGACACAGCAGGTGAAACAGCAGGGGAAACAGCGGGAAACAGCGGGGGACACAGCGAGGACACAGCAGGACACAGCGGGGTACACAGAGGCAGACACAGCGGTACACATCAGGACACAGGGGGGACACAGCGGGACACAGCGGGACACAGAGGGGACACAGCAGGACACAGCAGGGACACAGCGGGAACACAGCGGGACACAGCGGGGGACACAGAGGCGGACACAGCAGAACACAGCCGACACAGCGTGACACAGCGGGACACAGCGGGGACACAGCGAGTCACAGTGGGACACAGCGGGGAACACAGCGGGGGACACCGCGGGATACAGAGGGACTCACTGGGGGACACAGCATGGACACAGCAAGTCACAGCGGGGAAATAGTGGGGGACACAGCGGGGGACACAGCGGGGGACACAGCAGGATACAGAGGGACACAGCGAGGACACAGCTGGACAAAGGAGGACACAACGGGGACACAGCGGGGAAACAGCGGCGGACACAGTGGGACACTGCGGGCACACAGAGGGACTTAGCGGTTACACAGTGAGGACACACCAGGGACACAGCCGGACACAGCGGGGACACAGCGGGGACACAGCGGGACATAGCGGGACCCAGCGGGGACACATTGGGGATAAAGCGGGACACAGCAGGGGACACAGCAGGGGACACAGCGGGGGACAGCGGGGACACAGAGGGACACAGCAGGACACAGCGGGGACACAGCAAGGACACAACGGGACACAGTGGGACACAGCGGGGGACACAGCAGGGGACACAGCGGGACACAGCGGGGGACACAGCGGGACACAGCGGGACACAGCGGGGACAAAGCGGGGGACAAAGCAGGGACACAGCGGGACACAGCGGGACAAAACGGGACACAGCTGGACACAGCGGGGACACAGCAGGGGACACAGCGGGACTCAGCTGGGGACACATCAAAGGACACAGCGGGTGAAACAGCGGGGGAAACAGCGGGAAACAGCGGGGGACACAGCAAGGACACAGCAGGACAGAGCGGGGTACACAGAGGCAGACATAGCGGTACACATCGGGACACAGGGGGACACAGCGGGACACAGCGGGGACACAGCAGGACACAGCGGGGACACAGCGGGAACACAGCGGGACACAGCGGGGGACACAGAGGCGGACACAGCAGAACACAGCGGACACAGCGCGACACAGCGGGACACAGTGGGGACACAGTGAGACACAGCGGGACCCAGCGGGGACACAGTGGGGACACAGCGGGACACAGCGGGGGACACAGAGGCAGACACAGCAGAACACAGCGCGACACAGCGCGACACAGCGGGACACAGCGGGGACACAGCGAGACACAGTGGGACACAGCGGGGAACACAGCAGGGGACACAGCGGGACACAGAGGGACACAGTGGGGGACACAGCATGGACAAAGCAAGTCACAGCGGGGCAATAGTGGGGGACACAGCGGGGGACACAGCAGGATACAGAGGGACAAAGCGAGGACACAGCTGGACAAAGGAGGACACAGCGGGGAAACAGCGGCGGACACAGTGGGACACTGCAGGCAAAAAGAGGGACTTAGCGGTTACACAGTGAGGACACACCAGGGACACAGCGGTACACAGCGGGGACACAGCGGTGACACGGCGAGACATAGCGGGACCCAGCGGGGACACAGTGGGGATACAGCGGGACACAGCAGGGGACACAGCAGGGGACACAGCGGGGGACAGTGGGGACACAGAGGGACACAGCAGGACACAGCGGGGACACAGCAAGGACACAACGGGACACAGAGGGACACAGCGGGGGACACAGCAGGGGACACAGCGGGACACAGCGGGGGACACAGCGGGACACAGCGGGACACAGCGGGGACAAAGCGGGGGACACAGTGGGGGACACAGTGGTAAACAGCGGGGGACACAGCGGGAGTCAGCTGGGGACACATCAAAGGACACAGCGGGTGAAACAGTGGGGGAAACAGCGGGAAACAGCGGGGGACACAGCGAGGACACAGCAGGACAGAGCGGGGTACACAGAGGCAGACACAGCGGTACACATCGGAACACAGGGGGGACACAGCGGGACACAGCGGTACACAGCGGGGACAGAGCAGGATACAGCGGGAACACAGCGGGACACAGCGGGGGACACAGAGGCGGACACAGCAGAACACAGCGGACACAGCGCGACACAGCGGGACACAGCGGGGACACAGCGGGGACCGAGCGAGACACAGCGGGACCCAGCAAGGACACAGCGGGTACACAGCGGGACACAGCGGGGGACACAGAGGCGGACACAGCAGAACACAGCGGGACACAGCGCGACACAGCGGGACACAGCGTGGACACAGCGAGACACAGTGGGACACAGCGGGGAACACAGAGGGGGACACAGCGGGACACAGAGGGACTCACTGGGGGACACAGCATGGACACAGCAAGTCACAGCAGGGAAATAGTGGGGGACACAGCGGGGGACACAGCAGGATACAGAGGGACACAGCGAGGACACAGCTGGACAAAGGAGGACAGAGCGGGGACACAGCGGGGAAACAGCGGCGGACACAGTGGGACACTGCGGGCACACAGAGGGACTTAGCGGTTACACAGTGAGGACACACCAGGGACACAGCTGGACACAGTGGGGACACAGCGGGGACACAGCGGGACATAGCGGGACCCAGCGGGGACACAGTGGGGATACAGCGGGACACAGCAGGGGACACAGCAGGGGACACAGCGGGAGACAGCTGGGACACAGAGGGACACAGCAGGACACAGCGGGGACACAGCAAGGACACAACTGGACACAGTGGGACACAGCGGGGGACACAGCAGGGGACACAGCGGGAAACAGCGGGGGACACAGCGGGACACAGCGGGACACAGCGGGGACAAAGCAGGGGACAAAGCGGGGACACAGCGGGACACAGCGGGAGAAAACGGGACACAGCTGGACACAGCGGGGACACAGCAGGGGACACAGCGGGACTCAGCTGGGGACACATCAAAGGACACAGCGGGTGAAACAGCGGGACATAGCAGGACCCAGCGGGGACACAGTGGGGACACAGCGGGGACACAGCGGGACACAGCAGGGGACACAGCGGGACCCAGCGGGGACCCAGCGGGGATCCAGCGGGGACACAGCGGGACACAGCAGGGGACACAGCGGGACCCAGCGGGGACCCAGCGGGGACACAGCGGGACACAGCGGGACACAGCGGGACACAGAGGGGACACAGCGGGACATCGCAGGGACAAAGCGGGACACAGAGGTACACAGCGAGGGACACAGCGGGGGACAGTGAGGACAAACCGGGGAACAACGGGGACACAGCGGGACACAGCTGGGACACAGCGAGGACACAGCTGGACACAGCGGGGACACAGCGAGTACACAGCGGGACACAGCCGGGCACAGCAGGACACAGAGGGGAACACAGCGGGGGACACAGCGGGACACAGCGGGATACAGTGGGGTACACAGTGGGACACATCGGGGATACAGCAGGGACACAGCGGGACACAGCGGGGGACAGAGCAGGATATAGCGGGGGACACAGCGGGACACAGCGGGGACACAGCAGGACAGAGCGGGGAACACAGCGGGATATAGC
>NW_012286609.1:0-1855 GCF_000151885.1 Dipodomys ordii
TCAACCTAGCGTGGGACAAAGCGGGACACAGTGGGGGACACAGCGGAGGACACAGCGGGGGACAGCGGGGACACACATGCAGACAGCGGGGACACAACGGGACACAGCGGGGGACATCGGGGACACAGCGGGACACAGCTGGACACAGCGGGACCCAGCGGGACACAGCAGGGGACACAGAGGCGGACACAGCAGAACACAGCGGGACCCAGCCGGACCCAGCGGGGATACAGCGGGGACCCAGCGGGACCCAGCAGGGACACAGCGAGGACACAGTGGGACACAGCGGGGAACACAGCGGGGGACACAGCGGGACACAGCGGGACACAGCAGGGACACAGCAGGGACACAGCGGGTCACAGCGGGGACACAGTGTGGGACACAGCAAGGACACAGCAGGACACAGAGGGATACACAGAGAGGACACAGCGTGAAACATGGGGACACAGCAGGACACAGCGGGGGACACAGAGAGGACACAGCGAGACACAAATGGGGACACAGCAAGGACACAACGGGACACAGCAGGAAAGAGTGGGACACAGCGGGGGACACAGCTGGGGACACAGCGGAACACAGCGGGACACAGCGGGGGACACAGCAGGGACACATCGGGTCACAGCGGGGACACAGTGGGGGACACAGCAAGGACACAGCGGGACACAGAGGGATACACAGCAAGGACACAGCGTGACACATGGAGACACAGCAGACCCAGCGTGGGACAAAGCGGGACACAGTGGGGGACACAGCGGGGGACACAGCGGGACACAGCTGGGGACACAGCGAGGACACAGCGGGACACAGCGGGGGACACAGCGGGGGACAGCGGGGACACACATGCAGACAGCAGGGACACAACGGGACACAGCGGGGGACATCGGGGACACAGCGGGACAAAGCTGGACACAGCGGGACCCAGCGGGACACAGCAGGGGACACAGAGGCGGACACAGCAGAACACAGCGGGACCCAGCGGGACCAAGCGGGGATACAGCGGGGACCCAGCGGGACCCAGCAGGGACACAGTGAGGACACAGTGGGACACAGCGGGGAACACAGCGGGGGACATAGCGGGACACAGCGGGACACAGTGGGGGACACAGCATGGACATAGCAAGTCACAGCGGGGAAATAGTGGGGGACACAGCGGGGAACACAGCAGGATACAGAAGGACACAGTGAGCACACAGCGGGACACAGGAGGACACAGCGGGGACACAGCGGGGAAACAGCGGGGGACACAATAGGACACTGCGGGGACACAGAGGGACTTAGAGGTTACACAGTGAGGACACACCAGGGACACAGCGGGACACAGCGGGGACACAGCGGGGACACAGCGGGACACAGCGGGACACAGCGGGGACACAGCGGGGACACAGCGGGACACAGCAGGGGACACAGCGGGGACACGCAGGTGACAGCAGGCACACAGCGCGACACAGCGGAACACCGCAGGACACAGCGGGACACAGCGGGGAACACAGCGGGACACACAGCGGGACACAGCGGGACACAGCGGGGAACACAGCATGGACACAGCGGGTCACAGCGGGGAAATAGTGGGGGTCATATCGGGGGACACAGCGTGACACTTGAGGACACAGCGGGACACAGTGGGACACATCGGGTGACACAGCAGGACACTGCGGGGTAAACAGCGGGACACAGCGGGACACAAAGGGACACAGCAGAGACTCAGCGGGGGACACAGCGGTACATAAAGGGGGAAACAGCGTTACACAGCGGGGACACAGCGGGACACAGCGGGGACACAGGAGGGGACACAGCAGGACACAGAGGGGAACAAAGGGGGCACACCGCGGGACACAGAGGGACACAGCGGGGATGA
>NW_012286610.1:0-7341 GCF_000151885.1 Dipodomys ordii
TACACAACGAGGACACAGCGTGACACATCGGACGACACAGCAGGACACTGCGGGGTACACAGCGGGACACAGTGGGACACAAAGGGACACAGCAGAGACACAGCGGGGGACACAGCGGGACACAAAGGGGGACACAGTGTTACAGAGCGGGGACAGAGCAGGGGACACAGCAGGACACAGCGGGGACACAGCAGGGGCACAGTGGGAAACAGCGGGACACAGCGGGGGACAAAGCGGGACACACCGAGATACAGCGGGACAGAGCGGGGGACAAAGCGGGGGACAAAGCAGGGGACACAGAGCCGCAGACAGCGGGAGAGAGTGGAACACAGCAGGAACACAGCGGGGACACAGCGGGACATCGCGGGAACAAAGCGAGGTCAGAGCGGGACACAGAGGTACACAGCGAGGGACACAGCGGGGGACAGTGGGGACAAACCGGGGAACAACGGGGACACCGCGGGACACAGCTGGAACACAGCGAGGTCACAGCGGGACACACCGGGGACACAGCGAGTACACAGCTGGACACAGCCGGACACAGCAGGACACAGAAGGGAACACAGCGGAGGACACAGCGGGACACAGCGGGGAACACAGTGGGACACATCGGGGATACAGCAGGGAAAGAGCGGGACACAGCGGGACAGAGGGGGGAACACAGCGAGATATAGCAGGGGACACAACGAGGAAAGAGCGGGACACAGAGGGACACAGCAGGGGACAAAGCAAGTCCACAGCGGGACACAGCGGGACGCAGCGGGGGATACAGCAGGGAACACAGCAGGACACAGGGGGACACAGCGGGACACAGCGGGGACACACTGGGGGACACAGCGGGACACAAAGGGGGACCCAGCGTTACACAGCGGGGACACAGCGGGACACAGCGGGGACACAGCAGGGGACACAGCAGGACACAGAGGGGAACAAAGGGGGCACACAGCGGGACACAGTGGGACACAGCGGGGTACACAGCGGGACACAGCGGGGACACAGCAGGGGCACAGTGGGAAACAGCAAGACACAGCGGGGGACAAAGCGGGACACACCGGGATACTGCGGGACACAGCGGGGGACACAGCAGGGGACACAGAGCCGCACATAGCGGGAGAGAGTGGAACACAGCAGGGACAGAGCGGGGACACAGCGGGGGACCCAGCGAGGACACAGCGTGACACAAGGGGACACAGCGGGACACAGCGGGGGACCCAGCGAGGACACAGCGGGACACAAATAGGGACACAGCAATGACACAGCGGGACACAGCGGGAAAGAGCGGGACACAGCAGGGGACACAGCCGGGGACACAGCGGGACACAGCAGGACACAGCGGGGACACAGCCGGACACAGTGTGGACACAGCGGGACACAGCAGGACACATCGGGGGACACAGCAGGACACTGCAGGGTACACAGCGGGACACAGTGGGACACAGCAGGAACACAGCAGGGAACACAGTGGGACACAGCGGGGTACACAGTGGGACACAGCGGGGACACAGCAGGGGCACAGTGGGAAACAGCGGGACACAGCGGGGGACAAAGCGGGACACACCGGGACACAGCGGGACACAGCGGGGGACACAGCGGAGGACACAGAGCTACACACAGCAGGAGAGAGTGGAACATAGCATGGACACAGCAGGGACACAGCGGGACATAGCAGGGACAAAGCGAGGACAGAGCGGGACACAGAGGTACACAGCGAGGGACACAGCGGGGGACAGTGGGGACAAACCGGGGAACAACGGGGACACAGCGGGACACAGCTAGGACACAGCGGGGACACAGCGGGGACACAGCAGGGGACACAGTGGGACACAGCACGGGATACAGCGAGGACACAGAGGGGACATAGGGGGACACTGCGGGACACAGTGGGACACAGCGGAGACAGAGAGACATAGCAGTTACACAGCGAGGACACGCCAGGGACACAGAAGAACACAGCGGGGACACAGCGGGGACACAGCAGGATCCAGCGGGATCCAGCGGGGACACAGCAGGACACAGCGGGGGACACAGAAGCGGACACAGAGGCGTACACAGCGGGACACAGCGGGACAGATCGGGACACAGCGGGTACACAGCGAGAACACAGCGGGACACAGCCGGACACAGCAGGACACAGAGGCACACAGTCGGAGACAAAGCGGGGGCAAAGTGAGACACAGCGAGCACACAGCGGGACACAGCGGAGGACACAGCGGGGCACAGCGGTGACACACCGGTGGACAGCGGGGACACAGTGGGACACAGCGGGACACAGCGGGGGACACAGCGGGGGACACAGCGAGACACAGTTGGGGACACAGCGAGGACAAAGCGGGACACAGCGGGGGACACAGCGGGGGACAGCGGGGACACACATGCAGACAGCGGGGACACAACGGGACACAGCGGGGGACATCGGGGACACAGCGGGACACAGCAGGACACAGCAGGGACACAGCAGGGACACAGCAGGTCACAGCGGGGACACAGTGTGGGACACAGCGAGGACACAGCAGGACACAGAGGGATACACAGAGAGGACACAGCGTGAAACATGGGGACACAGCAGGACACAGCGGGGGACACAGAGAGGACACAGCGAGACACAAATGGGGACACAGCAAGGACACAGCGGGACACAGCAGGAAAGAGTGGGACACAGCGGGGGACACAGCTGGGGACACAGCGGGACACAGCGGGACACAGCGGGACACAGCGGGGGACACAGCAGGGACACATCGGGTCACAGCGGGGACACAGTGGGGGACACAGCAAGGACACAGCGGGACACAGAGGGATACACAGCGAGGACACAGCGTGACACACGGGGACACAGCAGGACCCAGCGTGGGACATAGCGGGACACAGTGGGGGACACAGCGGGGGACACAGCGGGGGACAGCGGGGACACACATGCAGACAGCGGGGACACAACGGGACACAGCGGGGGACATCGGGGACACAGCGGGACACAGCTGGACACAGCGGGACACAGCGGGACACAGCAGGGGACACAGAGGCGGACACATCAGAACACAGCGGGACCCAGCCGGACCCAGCGGGGATACAGCGGGGACCCAGCGGGACCCAGCAGGGACACAGCGAGGACACAGTGGGACACAGCGGGGAACACAGCGGGGGACACAGCGGGACACAGCAGGGACACAGCAGGGACACAGCGGGTCACAGCGGGGACACAGTGTGGGACACAGCAAGGACACAGCAGGACACAGAGGGATACACAGAGAGGACAAGCGTGAAACATGGGGACACAGCAGGACACAGCGGGGGACACAGAGAGGACACAGCGAGACACAAATGGGGACACAGCAAGGACACAGCGGGACACAGCAGGAAAGAGTGGGACACAGCGGGGGACACAGCTGTGGACACAGCGGGACACAGCGGGGGACACAGCAGGGACACATCGGGTCACAGCGGGGACACAGTGGGGGACACAGCAAGGACACAGCGGGACACATGGGGACACAGCAGGACCCAGCGTGGGACAAAGCGGGACACAGTGGGGGACACAGCGGGGGACACAGCGGGACACAGCTGGGGACACAGCGAGGACACAGTGGGACACAGCGGGGGACACAGCGGGGGACAGCGGGGACACACATGCAGACAGCGGGGACACAACGGGACACAGCGGGGGATATCGGGGACACAGCGGGACACAGCTGGACACAGCGGGACCCAGCGGGACACAGCAGGGGACACAGAGGCGGACACAGCAGAACACAGCGGGACCCAGCCGGACCCAGCGGGGATACAGCGGGGACCCAGCGGGACCCAGCAGGGACACAGCGAGGACACAGTGGGACACAGCGGGGAACACAGCGGGGGACATAGCGGGACACAGCGGGACACAGTGGGGGACACAGCATGGACATAGAAAGTCACAGCGGGGAAATAGTGGGGGACACAGCGGGGAACACAGCAGGATACAGAAGGACACAATGAGGACACAGCGGGACACAGGAGGACACAGCGGGGACACAGCGGGGAAACAGCGGGGGACACAATAGGACACTGCGGGGACACAGAGGGACTTAGAGGTTACACAGTGAGGACACACCAGGGACACAGCGGGACACAGCGGGGACACAGCGGGGACACAGCGGGACAAGCGGGACCCAGCGGGGACACAGCGGGGACACAGCGGGACACAGCAGGGGACACAGCGGGGACACGCAGGTGACAGCAGGCACACAGTGGGACACAGCGGAACACCGCAGGACACAGCGGGACACAGCGGGGAACACAGCGGGACACACAGCGGGACACAGCGGGACACAGCGGGGAACACAGCATGGACACAGCGGGTCACAGCGGGGAAATAGTGGGGGACATATCGGGGGACACAGCGTGACACTTGAGGACACAGCGGGACACAGCGGGACACATTGGGCGACACAGCAGGACACTGCGGGTTACACAGCGGGACACAGCAGGACACAAAGGGACACAGCACAGACACAGCGGGGGACACAGCGGTACATAAAGGGGGAAACAGCGTTACACAGCGGGGACACAGCGGGGACACAGGAGGGGACACAGCAGGACACAGAGGGGAACAAAAGGGGCACACCGCGGGACACAGTGGGACACAGCGGGGTACACAGCGGGTCCACAGCGGGACATCGCGGGGACAAAGTGAGGACAGAGCGGGACACATAGGTACACAGCGAGGGACACAGCGGGGGACAGTGGGTACAAACCGGCGAACAACGGAGACACAGCGGGACACAGCTAGGACACAGCGGGGACACAGCGGGGACACAGAGGGACATAGCAGTTACACAGCGAGGACACACCAGGGACACAGCGGGACACAGCGGGGACATAGAAGGGACACAGCGGGGGACAAAGTGGGGGACGCAGCGGTAAACAGCGGGGGACACAGCGGGATTCAGCGGGAGACACAGCAAAGAACACAGCGGGACACAGCGGGGGACACAGGGGAACACAGCGGGACACAGCCGGACACAGCTGTGGACACAGAGGGTGACACAGCGGGGGAAACAGTGGGAAACAGCGGGGGACACAGCAAGGACACAGCAAGACACAGCGGGGGACACAGCAGGACACAGCGGGGTACACAGAGGCAGACACAGCGGTACACATCGGGACACAGCGGGGACACAGCGGGGACACAGCGGGGGACACAGTGGGACACAGCGGGGAAATAGAGGGACTCAGTGGTTACACAGTGAGAACACCCCAGGGACACAGCGGGACACAGCAGAGACAAAGCATGGACACAGTGAGACACAGCGAGGACACAGCGTGACACAAATGGGGACACAGCAAGGACACAGCAGGACACAGCGTGAAAGAGCGGGACACAGCGGGGGACATAGCCTGGGACACAGCGGGACACAGCAGGGGACACAGTGGGGACACAGCGGGACACAGCGGGGACACAGCGGGACACGGCGGGACACATCGGGCGATACAGCAGGACACATCAGGAGACACAGCGGGACACAGCGGGACACAAAGGGACAGCGTGGGACACAGCGGGACACAAAGGGGGACACAGTGTTACACAGCGGGGACACAGCGGGACACAGCGGGGGACAAAGTGGGACACACCGGGATACAGCGGGACACAGAGGGAGACACAGCAGGGGACACAGAGACGCACACAGCGGGAGAGAGTGGAACACAGCAGGGAAACAGCGGGGACACAGCGGGACATCGCGGGGACAAAGCGAGGACAGAGCGGGACACAGAGGTACACAGCGAGGGACACAGTGGGGGACAGTATGGACAAACCGGGTAAAAAGGGGGACACAGCGAGACACAGCTGGGACACAGCGGGGACACAGCGGCACATAGCAGGACACAGTGGGGTACACAGTGGGACACATCGGGGATACAGCAGGGACACAGCGGGACACAGCGGGACACAGCGGGGGACAGAGCAGGCTATAGCGTGGGAAACAGCGGGACACAGCGGGGACACAGCGGGACAGAGCAGGGAATGCAGCGGGATATAGCAGGGGACACAGCGAGGACAAAGCGGGACAAAGAGGGACACAGCAGGGGACACAGCAAGGCCACAATGGGACACAGCGGGACACAGTGGGGGACACAGCATGGGACACATCAGGACACAGGGGGACACAATGGGACACAGCGGGGACACAGCGGGGTTCACAGGGAGGACACAGCGGGGGATACAGCGAGACACAAAAGGGGACCCAGCATTACACAGTGGGGTCACAGCGGGACACAAAGGGGACACAGCAGGGGACACAGCAGGACACAGAGGGGAACAAAGGGGGCACACAGCGGGACACAGTGGGACACAGCGGGGTACACAGCGGGACACAGCGGGGACACAGCAGGGGCACAGTGGGAAAAAGCGGGACACAGCGGGGAGAAAGTGGGACACACCGGGACACTGCGGGACACAGCAGGGGACACAGGAGGGGACACAGAGCCACACACAGCGGGAGAGAGTGGAACACAGCAGGGACAGAGCGGGGACACAGCGGGGGACCCAGCGAGGACACAGCGGGACACAAATGGGGACACAGCAAGGACACAGCGGGACACAGCGGGAAAGAGCGGAACACAGCAGGAGACACAGCCGGGGACACAGTGGGACACAGCGGGACACATCGGGGGACACAGCAGGACACAGCAGTGTACACAGCGGGACACAAAGGGACAAAGCGGGGACACAGCGGGGACACAGTGGGACACAGTGAAGTACACAGCGGGACACAGCAGGATACAGCGGGGACACAGCGGGGGACACACCGGGGGAGAGCGGGACACAGCGGGACACAGCGGGACACAGCGGGGAACACAGCGGGACAAATAGTGGGACACAGCGGGACACAGCGGGGGACACAGCATGGACACAGAGGGTCACAGCGGGGAAATAGTGGGGGACACAGCGGGGGACACAGCGGGGGACATATTGGGACACAGCGGGGACACAGAGGGACTCAGCGGTTACACAGCGAGGACACCCCAGGGACACAGCGGGACACAGCGGAGACACAGCAGGGACACAGCGTGGGATACAGCGGGGGACAGCGGTGACACACCGGCGGACAGCAGAGAAACAGCGGGACACAGCAGGACACAGCGGGGGACAAAGCGGGACACAGTGGGGGACACAGCGGGGGACACAGTGGGACACAGCGAGGGACACAGCGAGGACACAGCGTGACACAGCGGGGGACACAGCGGGGGACATAGGGGACACACATGCGGACAGCAGGAACACAACAGGACACAGCGGGGGACATCGGGGACACAGCGGGACACTGCGGGACACAGCGGGACACAGTGGGGACACAGCAGGACACAGCGGAT
>NW_012286611.1:0-2476 GCF_000151885.1 Dipodomys ordii
TACACAGCGGGACACAGCGGGACAGATCGGGACACAGCGGGTACACAGCGAGAACACAGCGGGACACAGCCGGACACAGCAGGACACAGAGGCACACAGCGGAGACAAAGCGGGGGCAAAGTGAGACACAGCAAGCACACAGCGGGACACAGCGGAGGACACAGCGGGGCACAGCGGTGACACACCGGCGGACAGCGGGGACACAGTGGGACACAGCGGGACACAGCGGGGGACACAGCGGGGGACACAGCGGGACACAGTTGGGGACACAGCGAGGACAAAGCGGGACACAGCGGGGGACACAGCGGGGGACAGCGGGGACACACATGCAGACAGCGGGGACACAACGGGACACAGCGGGGGACATCGGGGACACAGCGGGACACAGCTGGACACAGCGGGACACAGCGGGACACAGCAGGGGACACAGAGGCGGACACATCAGAACACAGCGGGACCCAGCCGGACCCAGCGGGGATACAGCGGGGACCCAGCGGGACCCAGCAGGGACACAGCGAGGACACAGTGGGACACAGCGGGGAACACAGCGGGGGACACAGCGGGACACAGCAGGGACACAGCAGGGACACAACGGGTCACAGCGGGGACACAGTGTGGGACACAGCGAGGACACAGCAGGACACAGAGGGATACACAGAGAGGACACAGCGTGAAACATGGGGACACAGCAGGACACAGCGGGGGACACAGAGAGGACACAGCGAGACACAAATGGGGACACAGCAAGGACACAGCGGGACACAGCAGGAAAGAGTGGGACACAGCGGGGGACACAGCTGGGGACACAGCGGGACACAGCGGGACACAGCGGGACACAGCGGGGGACACAGCAGGGACACATCGGGTCACAGCGGTGACACAGTGGGGGACACAGCAAGGACACAGCGGGACACAGAGGGATACACAGCGAGGACACAGCGTGACACACGGGGACACAGCAGGACCCAGCGTGGGACAAAGCGGGACACACTGGGGGACACAGCGGGGGACACAGTGGGGGACAGCGGGGACACACATGCAGAGAGCGGGGACACAACGGGACACAGCGGGGGACATCGGGGACACAGCGGGACACAGCTGGACACAGCGGGACCCAGCGGGACACAGCAGGGGACACAGAGGCGGACACAGCAGAACACAGCGGGACCCAGCGGGACCCAGCGGGGATACAGCGGGGACCCAGCGGGACCCAGCAGGGACACAGTGAGGACACAGTGGGACACAGCGGGGAACACAGCGGGGGACATAGCGGGATACAGCGGGACACAGTGGGGGACACAGCATGGACATAGCAAGTCACAGCGGGGAAATAGTGGGGGACACAGCGGGGAACACAGCAGGATACAGAAGGACACAGTGAGGACACAGCGGGACACAGGAGGACACAGTGGGGACACAGCGGGGAAACAGCGGGGGACACAATAGGACACTGCGGGGACACAGAGGGACTTAGAGGTTACACAGTGAGGACACACCAGGGACACAGCGGGACACAGCGGGGACACAGCGGGGACACAGCGGGACACAGCGGGACACAGCGGGGACACAGCGGGGACACAGCGGGACACAGCAGGGGACACAGCGGGGACACGCAGGTGACAGCAGGCACACAGCGCGACACAGCGGAACACCGCAGGACACAGCGGGACACAGCGGGGAACACAGCGGGACACACAGCGGGACACAGCGGGACACAGCGGGGAACACAGCATGGACACAGCGGGTCACAGCGGGGAAATAGTGGGGGACATATCGGGGGACACAGCGTGACACTTGAGGACACAGCGGGACACAGTGGGACACATCGGGCGACACAGCAGGACACTGCGGGGTAAACAGCGGGACACAGCGGGACACAAAGGGACACAGCAGAGACACAGCGGGGGACACAGCGGTACATAAAGGGGGAAACAGCGTTACACAGCGGGGACACAGCGGGACACAGCGGGGACACAGGAGGGGACACAGCAGGACACAGAGGGGAACAAAGGGGGCACACCGCGGGACACAGAGGGACACAGCGGGGAACACAGCGGGTCCACAGGGGGACATCGCGGGGACAAAGTGAGGACAGAGCGGGACACATAGGTACACAGCGAGGGACACAGCGGGGGACAGTGGGTACAAACCGGCGAACAACGGAGACACAGCGGGACACAGCTAGGACACAGCAGGGACACAGCGGGGACACAGAGGGACATAGCAGTTACACAGCGAGGACACACCAGGGACACAGCGGGACACAGCGGGGACATAGAGGGGACACAGCGGGGGACAAAGTGGGGGACACAGCGGTAAACAGCGGGGGACACAGCGGGACTCAGCGGGAGACACAGCAAAGAACACAGCGGGACACAGCGGGGGACACAGGGGAACACAGCGGGACACAGCCGGACACAGCTGTGGACACAGAGGGTGACACAGCGGGGGAAACAGTGGGAAACAGCGGGGGACA
>NW_012286612.1:0-2978 GCF_000151885.1 Dipodomys ordii
TAGCAGGGGACACAACGAGGAAAGAGCGGGACACAGAGGGACACAGCAGGGGACAAAGCAAGTCCACAGCGGGACACAGCGGGACGCAGCGGGGGATACAGCAGGGAACACAGCAGGACACAGGGGGACACGGCGGGACACAGCGGGGACACACCGGGGGACACAGCGGGACACAAAGGGGGACCCAGCGTTACACAGCGGGGACACAGCGGGACACAGCGGGGACACAGCGGGGACACAGCGGGGAAACAGCGGGGGACACAATAGGACACTGCGGGGACACAGAGGGACTTAGAGGTTACACAGTGAGGACACACCAGGGACACAGCGGGACACAGCGGGGACACAGCGGGGACACAGCGGGACACAGCGGACACAGCGGGGACACAGCGGGGACACAGCGGGACACAGCAGGGGACACAGCGGGGACACGCAGGTGACAGCAGGCACACAGCGCGACACAGCGGAACACCGCAGGACACAGCGGGACACAGCGGGGAACACAGCGGGACACACAGCGGGACACAGCGGGACACAGCGGGGAACACAGCATGGACACAGCGGGTCACAGCGGGGAAATAGTGGGGGACATATCGGGGGACACAGCGTGACACTTGAGGACACAGCGCGACACAGCGGGACACATCGGGCGCCACAGCAGGACACTGCGGGGTACACAGCGGGACACAGCGGGACACAAAGGGACACAGCAGAGACACAGCGGGGGACACAGCGGTACATAAAGGGGGAAACAGCGTTACACAGCGGGGACACAGCGGGACACAGCGGGGACACAGGAGGGGACACAGCTGGACACAGAGGGGAACAAAGGGGGCACACCGCGGGACACAGAGGGACACAGCGGGGAACACAGCGGGTCCACAGGGGGACATCGCGGGGACAAAGTGAGGACAGAGCGGGACACATAGGTACACAGCGAGGGACACAGCGGGGGACAGTGGGTACAAACCGGCGAACAACGGAGACACAGCGGGACACAGCTAGGACACAGCAGGGACACAGCGGGGACACAGAGGGACATAGCAGTTACACAGCGAGGACACACCAGGGACACAGCGGGACACAGCGGGGACATAGAGGGGACACAGCGGGGGACAAAGTGGGGGACACAGCGGTAAACAGCGGGGGACACAGCGGGACTCAGCGGGAGACACAGCAAAGAACACAGCGGGACACAGCGGGGGACACAGGGGAACACAGCGGGACACAGCCGGACACAGCTGTGGACACAGAGGGTGACACAGCGGGGGAAACAGTGGGAAACAGCGGGGGACACAGCAAGGACACAGCAAGACACAGCGGGGGAAACAGCAGGACACAGCGGGGTACACAGAGGCAGACACAGCGGTACACATCGGGACACAGCGGGGACACAGCGGGGACACAGCGGGGGACACGGTGGGACACAGCGGGGACATAGAGGGACTCAGCGGTTACACAGTGAGAACACCCCAGGGACACAGCGGGACACAGCAGAGACAAAGCATGGACACAGTGAGTCACAGCGAGGACACAGCGTGACACAAATGGGGACACAGCAAGGACACAGCAGGACACAGCGTGAAAGAGCGGGACACAGTGGGGGACACAGCGGGGGACAGCGGGGACACACATGTAGACAGCGGGGACACAACGGGACACAGCGGGGGACATCGGGGACAGAGCGGGACACAGCGAGAAATAGCAGGGACACAGCAGGGACACAGCGGGTCACAGCAGGGACATAGTGTGGGACACAGCGAGGACACAGCGGGACACAGCGGGACACAGCGGGACCCAGCGGGGACACAGCGGGACACAGCAGGGACACACATGCAGACAGCGGGGACACAACGGGACACAGCGGGGGACATCGGGGACACAGCGGGACACAGCAGGACACAGCAGGGACACAGCAGGGACACAGTGGGTCACAGCGGGGACACAGTGTGGGACACAGCGAGGACACAGCAGGACACAGAGGGATACACAGAGAGGACACAGTGTGACACATGGGGACACAGCGGGACACAGCGGGGGACACAGAGAGGACACAGCGGGACACAAATGGGGACACAGCAAGGACACAGCGGGACACAGCGGGAAAGAGCGGGACACAGCGGGACCCAGCGGGACACAGCAGGGGACACAGAGGCGGACACAGCAGAACACAGCGGGACCCAGCCGGACCCAGCGGGGATACAGCGGGGACCCAGCGGGACACAGCGGGACACAGCAGGGACACAGCAGGGACACAGCAGGTCACAGCGGGGACACAGTGTGGGACACAGCAAGGACACAGCAGGACACAGAGGGATACACAGAGAGGACACAGCGTGAAACATGGGGACACAGCAAGGACACAGCGGGACACAGCGGGAAAGAGCGGGACACAGCGGGAGACACAGCCGGGGACACAGCGGGACACAGCGGGACACAGCAGGGGACACAGCAGGGACACAGCGGGACACAGCGGGACACAGTGGGAAACAGCGGGGACACAGGGGGACACAGGGGGCGACGCAGAGGGACACAGGGGGACACAGGGGGCGACACAGAGGGACACAGCGGGACAAAGCGGGACAGAGCGGGGACACAGTGGGGACAAAGCGGGGGACACAGTGGGGGACACAGCGGTAAACAGCGGGGCACACAGCGGGACTCAGCTGGGGACACATCAAAGGACAGAGCGGGTGACCCAGTGTGGGAAACAGCGGGAAACAGCGGGGGACACAGCGAGGAAACAGCAGGACACAGCGGGGGACACAGAGGCAGACACAGCCGTACACATCGAGACACAGCGGGGACACATCGGGACACAGCGGGACACAGCGGGGACCCAGCGGGGGACACATTGGGACACAGCGGGGACACAGAGGGACTCCGCAGTTACACTGCGAGGACACACCAGGGACACAGCGGGACACAGCGGAGACAAAGCGGGGACACAGTGAGACACAGCGAGGACACAGCGAGAC
>NW_012286613.1:0-761 GCF_000151885.1 Dipodomys ordii
CCGCGTCCTCTCCCTCCACCACCACTACCACGTACCCTTTTAGCGCATCGTGTCCTCCGCCGCCTCTTCTCTTGGCCCGGCTGGCTCTGGTTTCCTTCACATTCCCAGCCTCCAAGTTGGTGTCCGCCCCGTGGCTCGTGTAGGACGCGAGGAGCACCGTAAATCCCAGGGCGATCTCCAGCAGCGCCCCTCGCCGCATGATGCCGAGCGGCGCCCGCCCGCCCTCCACCGCCTCTGCGCCCCGGCGCGCACCGCGCTGCTGGGATCCCGCGCCGCGCGCTCTCCGGACGCCGCCGCCGTCCCCCGTCTGTCGGTCCCGGTCGGTGCCGATCCCCCCAGGGGGCCGGGGTGTGCTCCCGCCTTTTCCAGGCGCTGCTCCACACCACTTCAGGCGGCCCCGTGCCAGCTGCAACACAAGAGACGGAATCCCCGAAGCGGGGGTTTGGCAGATGCCCGGGGCACTTGGGATGCTGAGGTCTCGGGGGTCCCCCTATTCCTGAACCCGGCCTTGCCGGCGCGCGCCCGTGCGCCCGCCCGAGCCGAGCGCGCGCGCGTGCCTTGCGCCGCCTGCGCGCGGGGGGCGCGCGGTGAACTGGTTTCGGGGGAGGGGGGGGATCGTTCCCGCCCCAGTTGACTGGTAGTATAGGCCCCTTCCTGCCCGGTTCTCCGGGCTTTCTGTTGTTCCCCCAGCATTCACACATACCATGCGTATCAAGCTATGTCATGCCATCTTCAAAGAATCTTACCCAACACTTGGACAC
>NW_012286614.1:0-2028 GCF_000151885.1 Dipodomys ordii
TGAACCCTTGGTCTAGGCTGGGCCTTCCCCTCTGAACCCTTGGTCTAGGCTGGGCCTTCCCCTCTGAACCCTTGGTCTAGGCTGGGCCTTCCCCTCTGAACCCTTGGTCTAGGCTGGGCCTTCCCCTCTGAACCCTTGGTCTAGGCTGGGCCTTCCCCTCTGAACCCTTGGTCTAGGCTGGGCCTTCCCCTCTGAACCCTTGGTCTAGGCTGGGCCTTCCCCTCTGAACGCTTGGTCTAGGCTGGACCTTCCCCTCTGAACCCTTGGTCTAGGCTGGGCCTTTCCCTCTGAACCCTTGGTCTAGGATGGACCTTCCCCTCTGAACCCTTGGTCTAGGCTGGACTTCCCCTTTGAACGCTTGGTCTAGGCTGGACCTTCCCCTCTGAACCCTTGGTCTAGACTGGGCCTTCCTCTCTGAACCCTTGGTCTAGGCTGGACCTTCCCCTCTGAACGCTTGGTCTAGGCTGGGCCTTCCCCTCTGAACCCTTGGTCTAGGATGGACCTTCCCCTCTGAACGCTTGGTCTAGGCTGGACCTTCCTCTCTGAACGCTTGGTCTAGGCTGGACTTCCCCTTTGAACGCTTGGTCTAGGCTGGACCTTCCCCTCTGAACCCTTGGTCTAGGCTGGACTTCCCCTTTGAACGCTTGGTCTAGGCTGGACCTTCCCCTCTGAACCCTTGGTCTAGACTGGGCCTTCCTCTCTGAACGCTTGGTCTAGGCTGGGCCTTCCCCTCTGAACCCTTGGTCTAGGCTGGGCCTTCCCCTCTGAACCCTTGGTCTAGGCTGGGCCTTCCCCTCTGAACTCTTGGTCTAGGCTGGGCTTTCTCCTCTGAACGCTTGGTCTAGGCTGGACCTTCCCCTCTGAACGCTTGGTCTAGGCTGGGCCTTCCCCTCTGAACACTTGGTCTAGGCTGGGCCTTCCCCTCTGAACGCTTGGTCTAGGCTGGACCTTCCTCTCTGAACGCTTGGTCTAGGCTGGACTTCCCCTTTGAACGCTTGGTCTAGGCTGGACCTTCCCCTCTGAACCCTTGGTCTAGGCTGGACTTCCCCTTTGAACGCTTGGTCTAGGCTGGACCTTCCCCTCTGAACCCTTGGTCTAGACTGGGCCTTCCTCTCTGAACGCTTGGTCTAGGCTGGGCCTTCCCCTCTGAACCCTTGGTCTAGGCTGGGCCTTCCCCTCTGAACCCTTGGTCTAGGCTGGGCCTTCCCCTCTGAACGCTTGGTCTAGGCTGGACTTCCCCTCTGAACCCTTGGTCTAGGCTGGGCTTCCCCTCTGAACGCTTGGTCTAGGCTGGGCCTTCCCCTCTGAACGCTTGGTCTAGGCTGGGCCTTCCCCTCTGAACCCTTGGTCTAGGCTGGACCTTCCTCTCTGAACGCTTGGTCTAGGCTGGACCTTCCTCTCTGAAAGCTTGGTCTAGGCTGGGCCTTCCCCTCTGAACCCTTGGTCTAGGCTGGACCTTCCTCTCTGAACGCTTGGTCTAGGCTGGGCCTTCCCCTCTGAATGCTTGGTCTAGGCTGGGCCTTCCCCTCTGAACGCTTGGTCTAGGCTGGGCCTTCCCCTCTGAACCCTTGGTCTAGGCTGGGCCTTCCCCTCTGAACGCTTGGTCTAGGCTGGGCCTTCCCCTCTGAACGCTTGGTCTAGGCTGGGCCTTCCCCTCTGAACGCTTGGTCTAGGCTGGGCCTTCCCCTCTGAACCCTTGGTCTAGGATGGACCTTCCTCTCTGAACCCTTGGTCTAGGCTGGACCTTCCCCTCTGAACCCTTGGTCTAGGATGGACCTTCCTCTCTGAACCCTTGGTCTAGGCTGGGCCTTCCCCTCTGAACGCTTGGTCTAGGCTGGGCCTTCCCCTCTGAACCCTTGGTCTAGGCTGGGCCTTCCCCTCTGAACCCTTGGTCTAGGCTGGACCTTCCCCTCTGAACCCTTGGTCTAGGCCGGGCTTTCCCCTCTGAACGCTTGGTCTAGGCTGGACCTTCCCCTCTGAACGCTTGGTCTAGGATGGACCTTCCCCTCTGAACCCTTGGTCTAGGCT
>NW_012286615.1:0-1508 GCF_000151885.1 Dipodomys ordii
CTTCCGGCTTTTTTCTTTTTGCTTATGTGGTGCTGAGGAATCGAACCCAGGGCCCCGAGCATGCAAGGCAAGCGCTCTACCACTGAGCCACCTTCCCAGCCCCCGCTCTCCTAATTTCTAGAGAGATTTTTGTCAGTGACCTGCAAAGGTGTCATAGGAAAGTGAAATCATTTTCCTGCTGTTCATTCTCAGCCGGGGGAGGGGCAGAAGGGATGTCTTTCCTTGGCCTAACACTCACAGGATAACCCTTGATATTTTTGCTATATGGATCCAGAGACTTCTGGGATATTCACATTCATGAGTACTGTTGTAGCACATCATTACTTCCAGAACACACATTACCACAATAGGCAGAAAACAAGACATCACTTGTCTAAGTGACTCATAACCACACCCAAGCCTAATAGTGTGACATTTTCAAATTCCTATCTCAGCAAAGTGACAATTTATTACATATCATGTAATTTGGACTCGCTTGCAAATAGTAAAATCTGTGACTATTAAATCTGCCACTACCAACAATTTGCTATAGTCAGAAAATGAAAGAGAAGTAAAAATCACGCACACAAAAAGCTCTTCTTCCACCTACATGCAGGGCCCATGGGTAAAACAGACAGAGGAAGGCAAGAACTGCTCCCCCCAATAACTTCCCCCAGACTTCTAGTCCTCACATCCATATTGTAGATCTAAAGACTGCTCCTGCCTGAAAAACAGGGGCTGTAATTATACTATGACTCAGGTTACAGATTGTTAGGGATAGCTGTGGACAGGTGTTCCCCCCAAATTCATATCAAAACCTAATTTCTATTCATATTTTGGTATTAGGAGTGGGGCTTTGAGGAGATGGGGCATTTGAGTAATGTTTCTTTTTTTTTTTTTTTTTTTTGGTCAGTTGTGGGGCTGAATTGTGTCCCTGAGCTCTTCAGGTCAAGGATAGCTTTCTACCACTTGAGCCACAGCGCCACTGCCAGTTTTCTGGTGGTTTATTGGAGATAAGAGTCTCACGGACTTTCCTGCGCAGGCTGGCTTTGAACTGTGATCCTCAAATCTTGGCCTCCTGAGTAGCTAGGATTATAGGTGTGAGCCACCAGCACCCAGCAGATGTTTGTATCTTTATAAAAGAGTTCTAAGAGATTTCTCATAATTTCTACCATATAAAAAGATATGGTAAGATGATACCATTCTATCTAAGAAATGGGCCTTCACCAGACACTGAATCTGCTAATACTTTAATCTTGTACTTCCTGACCTCCAGTACTGTGAGAGATAAATTTCTGTTGCTTATAAAATACCTAATCTACAGTATTGGGAGTTGTGGGGGGGGGGGAAGGACAGTGACAGTGGAGTTTGAACTCAATGCCTCCTGCTTGCTAGGCAAGCACCTTACTACTATAGCTAAACCTCCAGCTCTTTTTAATTGAGGGTGTGTGTGTGTGCGTGTGCGTGTGTGTGTGTGTGTGTGTGTGTGTTTATAGGATCATATTTTCCTCAGACCTGGATCCCCCTTT
>NW_012286616.1:0-4963 GCF_000151885.1 Dipodomys ordii
CCAGAGAAGTCGAGCATTTCTTCATGTGTCTATTGGCATCTATTCTCTTTAGAGAAGTTTCTCTTTAAGTCTTTAGCCCACTTATTTATTGGGCAGTTGTTTCTTTGAGGATTTGTTGTTGGGGGATTTAATGTTTTGAGTTCTAAGTATATTTTAGATATGAGACCCTTGTCCATTGTATGGCTAGTGAAGATCTTCCCCCAATCCATGGGCTTTCTATTTATCTTGCTAGCTATGTCCTTTGCCATGCAGAAGCTCTGCAGTTTCATGCAGTCCCATTTGTCCAATCTTTCTTTGATTTGTTGTGTTTCTGAGTCTTTCTTAAGAAAATTTTGGCCTGTGCCTAGGAGCCCTAGAGTTTCTCTTATTCCTTCCTGTAATGTTTTCAGGGTGTCTGTTTTGACTTTGAGGTCTTTGATCCATCTGGAGTTGATTCTGGTGCAGGGTGATATATGGGGATCTAGCTTTAGTTTTCTACAGGTGTTTAAACAATTTTGTCAGCACTATTTACTGAAGAGGCTGTCTTCCTTCCATTCTATTTTGTTTAGCTTCTTTACCCAGGCTGGGCTTGAATAACAATCATCCTATTTCTACCTCCAGAGTAGGTGGGCTTAGAGGCATGTGCCACTGCCTGACCAATGTTTAAGCATTCTTTATTAAAATGTGATATAAATATAAAAAGTGAACATAAGATGATAAGGATGAATGTTTGCCAACTGATACCCAAGTACCCAGTAACCAGGTCACAGCCCAGAAGATTATTGACATCTGGCAGCTTTCTTATTTGTTCCTCTGATTGTATTCAAACTTAATACATTTTAGGATGAAACTGCCAAAGCTTCAAAATAATATGGTAGCAGGTTGATAGTATATCATTAACTCAGTTATGTGTTTTAACTTGTGGTAGTCTCTGATTTCAGAGCAATTGGGAAAAGCTACTTTTTACTTCTGAAAACATAACTTTAAGCAAAAACCATAATTGCCCATTGCAATTACATTCTTCTTTTGACTCATCAGCAGAATGTGATAAATGGACCAGCAAATGGTGAGAAGTGGTAAATATTAAGCAGCAGTGAGTAAGCAGCGAAACAAAATATCAGGTAGCCAAAAAATAGGGACCGTACCTTAGTAATTTGATTCGGGACACTAGATACTTATTCTACAAGGGGAGTTTATCTGTTATAGTTTTATAAGGTGTCTTCATAAAGAATTTTTTTAAGATTTTCATTATGAAAGAAATTCATCTCCTTTGCCAGTTTCTTTTTAGAAGGAGGGTGGTTAATCAGAGATGCTGGGGCTGGCTTCAAACCAAGATTCACAAATCTCAACCTCCTGAGTAGCTCAGATTACAAGTGTGAACCACCAGCTCCCAGCTATCATTTTGCCACTTTTTTATGCTAGTCATAATGTGAACACTATCCATTATTCTAATTGGTCCCTTTTTTTGTATGTGTATTCAAATCTACTATCTTTGTGTACATGTGTATGCATCAGTCCAATGAGTATATATGTGGTACTTATGCAAGTGGACTCTAAGGTAAGAATAGGGAGGAGCGTGTGTCTTTTCTTTAATTTTATTTTATTTTATTTGTGAACATACTGTACAGAGGGGTTACAATTGCATGGGCAGGATAATGCGTATATTTCTTACCAAGCATTGCAGCCTCCTCCTTTGTTTACCCTTCACATCACTTCCCAGCCTCCCCCCCCCCCCGCAATCCCAATCCTTCTCCTTCCTCCCCCCCCACCCCCGCACCGACATTGTAAAGCTCGTTTTGGACATGACAACTTGTACTTCTCATTGTTGCAACAGGTCCACCTGTATCCTTAAACAACTGGTTTTTCCCCATCTCCTCCACAAGTTATACTGACATCAAATATAGTGAAAGCAGGGGTTATACTGTGGGGGAGGGACATACAAAGCAACAAAGAGATAATCTTATAAATGCGTTAGAAACACATGCATGAAAGAAAAAAACATTAAAATACATATCTAAGGGTTCATTTTCCTGACATCACATTATCTGACCTTTTCTGCTTGACTTATACATATACTAGATATTGCAAATAAGGGAAACCATGCGACCTATGTTTCTTTGGGCCTGGCTTACTTCACTTAATATAATTTTTTCCAAGTCTTTCCATTTCCTAACAAATGGGGCAATGTCATTCTTTCTGATGGAGGCATAGAATTCCATTGTGTATAGATACCACATTTTCTTGATCTATTCATCTACTGAGGGGCATCTGGGTTGGTTCCATATCTTAGCTATGGTAAATAATGCTGCAATAAACATAGTTGTGCTGGTAGCATTAGTGTGGTCTTGTTTGTAAACATTTGGGTAAATGCCCAAAAGTGGGATTGCTGGGTCATAGGGGAGCTCTATGTGAAGTCTTTTGAGGAACCTCCATACTGCTTTCCAAAGTGGTTGAATAAGTGTACATTCCCACCAACAATGAAGTAAGGTTCCTTTCTGTCCACATCCCCTCCAGCATCTGTTGTTGTTAGAGTTCTTGATTTTTGCCGTTCTAACTGGAGTGAGGTGATATCTCAATGTTGTTTTGATTTGCATTTCTTTTATGGCTAGGAATGTTGAACATTTCTTCATGTGTCTATTGGCCATCCTTCTTTCTTCTTCAGAGAAGTTTCTCTTTAAGTCTTTCGCCCACTTATTTATTGGGCAGTTGTTTCTTTGAGAATGTGTTGTTGGGGGGTTTAATTTTTTGAGTTCCAAGTATATTTTAGATATGAGACCCTTGTTCGTTGTATGGCTAGTAAAGATCTTCTCCCAATCCGTGGGCTTTCTATTGATCTTGCTAGCTATGTCATTTGCCCTGCAGAAGCTCTGCAACTTTATGCAATCCCATTTGTCCAACCTTTCTTTGATTTGTTGTGTTTCCAGGTCTCTATTCAGAAAATTTCGGCCTGAACCAAGGAGACCTAGGGTTTCTCTTATTCCATCCTGTAATGTTTTCAGAGTGTTTGGTTTGAGTTCAAGGTCTTTGATCCATTTGGAGTTGATTCTGGTGCAGGGTGATATATAAGGATCTAGCTTTAGTTTTCTACATGTAGTTAACCAATTTTGCCAGCACCATTTACTGAAGAGGCTGTCTTTCTTCCATTCTATTGTTTTAGCTCCCTTATCGAAGATTAGATGGCTATAGGTCTGTAGGTTCATTTCTGGGTTTTCAATTCTATTCTATTGGTCCTGAGGTCTGTTCTTATGCCAATACCAAGCTGTTTTGATTACTATGGCTTTATAGTAGAGTTTGAAATTTGGTATTGATATTCCTCCAGCAGTGTTCTTTCCGTTGAGGAGCGTTTTTGCTATTCGGGGTCTTTTATTGTTCCATATGAATTTTTGGATTGCCTCTTCTATTTCCTTAAAGAATGAGGTTGGAATTTTGATAGGTATTGCATTGAATTTGTAGATAGCCTTGGGGAGTATTGCCATTTTCACGATGTTAATCTTGGAGCGTGTGTCTTAAAGCATCACAATACGTGTTATAATTCTTTTTTCCCTAGGGTTGAGTAGAAGAAGCATTTGAAACAGGAGAGCACAGTGCGGGGCGGGGGTGAGGGGGAGAGGAGAGGAGGGAATATAGAATAATTTTGAGAGTGGCTTCTGCTGAAGGTATTAAGTCTGAGACCAGACAGCAGACTGAAGTGAAGGGGAGAGGAGGGTCCTGCAGTATCCTGGCTCTCTTGTCTGTGCCTGAACTCCACCAAGTGTGAAAGGACTAGGATTGGTTACCATTGGTTGGCCTGCTCCTGTGGGTAATGCAACTTTTTCCTGTTCTCTTTCCTCCAATCGTACATTGGCTCCTGAGGCCAGATTTTATGTGTGCATGAGGGTATACTCTTGCCAATACACACTGTTCTTATTGGAAATATAACAATGATGTGACTTGACTGAATATCTCCAGAAGCCAATGAAGTCTAGTGAATGTCAATCTTTTTTTATTTTTTTGATCAGGTAAGAACATCTAAGGTAAGATCTATTTTTTGAATGTACATACAATATGTTATCTCAAGGACTTAATAATTTTGTATTACTGAACTTGATACCCTTTGAAGAGCCAATCCCTATTCCCCTTCCTTCCAGCCCATTTCTACTCTTTACATCTATACTACTACTCTCTAGTCCTAGGAGCTTATTTTTTAAGCTGAGAAAGATTCCATTGTATGGAATATGTCATATATTTTCATCAAGTTATTCAACAATGGACATTAGGGTTTTTTTTCCCTGTATCTTGGCTATGGTGAATAATGCTGCAATGCACTTGGAAGTACAAATATCTCTTCAAGATTTTGAGAAGGAAGGAAGGTAGAGATGGGACAATCCCTATTCAAGGCCAGCCAAACAAAGAAGTTGACAAAACTGCTAACACTAATGCTAACACCATGCTGGGCATGGTAGTTTATGTTTGTGACCCCAGCTACATAAGAGACAAGGGAGAGAAGGATTACTCTCTTAAGACCAGCCCTGGGCTGAAAAACAAACTAAAGCACAAAGAGCTAGGGGTGTGACTCAAATGGTAAAGCCCTTACAGGGGGCACAAGGCCCTGAATTCAAATCCCAATGCTGGCTAAAACATAAACAAAAGAAATTCAGACATGAGAGATGCTAGATCTTGGGGGTGGTCCTGGTATGTATTTTCTTACTTTGTTTTTTAGGAAACCACCTATTTTCCAAGTGGTTGCATCACTTGTGAGTAAACAATGGTCTTTGAGATCACAATTCTTACTTCTCATGATATACCTCTTCCTGCAGCAGCTTAAGCTTACTTCTGATAAGAAAGAAATTTCCATATAAAATAAGACCTTGAATATAGGGAGGACTTTGTTCTTTGGGTTCTCAAACTGGTATGTTTCTATTAAAAATGGTTTATATCCAGCATTTCCCCTCTTCCATATGTGGCTTATATTAAGCACTTTATATTTCTTGCTTTTTTTCCCTTA
>NW_012286617.1:0-1262 GCF_000151885.1 Dipodomys ordii
CTGGGACCGGGCAACGGAGAGGGGTCGGAGCGGGTCCGCGCGGCTCCGGTGGCGCAGCGCGCTCCGCGGGTCCCGAGGATACCGGGAGCAGGCGGTGTCCGCCCCCCCGGCCGGGTCCGCCCGCGATCGCTGCCTCGGGGACTCGCTGGCTGGGCCGAGAGTCGGGGTCTGTGCGCCGCGGGGCCGAGCCTAGGGCGCGCGCGGCCGCACCGGTGCTGTCGCCGTGCCCGGCGGAGAGAAGACGAGGCGCGCTCGGACACTCGGGGTGTGCGCCGCCGCCGCCGCCGCTGAGGCTGCTGCTGCTGCCAACGGCGACCCGGGCTCGTCGCGGTCCCCGCCGCACAGTGAGTAACACATCGCGCACCGAGTGACTGAACTAAGAAGAGCAAAACAACATGTGACTCGGCGTTACGCAGGCACACACGGCGCGGACGCCCCGCCCCTCCGCGCTACATTGGCGCCGCGGCACCGGACGGACGGCGCGCGCGGCCAATGGGTGCGGCGTTCTGGGGGAGGCGGGCCTGGCGCCCCCGCCCCGCCCCCTTTCCCCGGGGCCGTGTTTCCCGCCGTCCCCTCCCCCAGCTCCCGCGGAGGCCCGGGCCCTGCACCGCGGGGGCCGGGCCGGCTTCATTAATCAGGGGCTCGTTGTGGATGCGGGCGGAGGAGATGCCACCCAGGGCGGGAAAAGGGGCGCGGAGGAGGGGCGGGGGCGGGCCGCAGCCCGGAGGGCCCTTCCCTCCCGCCTTTGACTCAGTTAATTGGGCTCTCAGCTTCCGCCGCGGAGGGGGCGCGGGACGGGGGCCGGCGGGGCTCGGGCCGGCGCGGTGGGGGCCGGCAGGGATCCGGGGGTCGTGGGGCGCTCTCAGGCCGGGGCTGGGCGGGGGCGGCGCGCCCCTCGTCCTCGCCCCGCGCCCGCCGCCACTCCCCTCCCCTCCCCAATGTGGGGGGTGGATCGCGATATATTCCCTGGCAGCGATTCACATACAACGCTGGACTCCATGCTATTAAACAAAGAGTTCACTTCTTTCTAGATCTAAACTTTTAATCCAATAAAGAAAAAAAGAACTGTATCCCAACTCATGTTGTAAATATTGATCATCATCAGAATATCAATATTATCAGATCGTATTCTTGATTAGATGATTTAATTTAAAGAAACGTAGCTATAATCTAATGTACAGTATATCAAATGGAACGTACTGCTTCAGTAGGAAATAAATAAACTGGAATAATGCATTACGCAACACACGTTTCTGTTCTTT
>NW_012286618.1:0-1248 GCF_000151885.1 Dipodomys ordii
GTATTTGATTTGGTATCCTGGGTATTTCTATATATATATATATATATATATATATATATATATATATATATATATATATATATATATCAGAATTAGGGAAGTGAATGGGAACAACAAAATTGTGAGACAAAGGGCAAAGGGGGAACCAATGCAACAGCGATTCTCACAAGACCATATGTTGGAAATGATCTGTACAACTTGACAGAGTGTTGGGGAGAGGGAGAGTGGGAGAAAAATGAGGGAAGGGGTAACAATCTCAACAATAAATGTACTCACTACCTTACTTATGTAACTGTAACCTCTATGTAAATACCTTGACAATAAAAGTAAAATTAAATTTTAAAAAAGAATAGCAAGTACATTTGTTTAAAGATGGCATAATCAAAATGGTGTCTTTAGTGTAGACTCACGTGTCTTTCTGCCAGAAGAGAAATAAAACTTTGAATTTAGTGTACACATTATTATTTACATATTTTAGTTTGCTATTTATAGATTTCTTATGAAAACAATGTCATCTAGGATACTCCTATGCAGTTACTGAATTAATGTTGGCTCTTTGTCTTGTATGAATGTGCTTTCATTTAGGCTGTTTTGAAGTGTTTAATATTTTCATGAAAAGACATCGTCTTGTCAAATTCAAGTGAATGGGAAATTAATGGTCTGGCTCAGTAAAAATGATAGTGTATAAAAAAAAGTGGGGGGGGCTGGGAAGGTGGCTCAGTGGTAGAGCACTTGCCTTGCATGCATGAGGCCCTGGCTTTGATTCCTTTGCACCACATAAGCAGAAAAAAAAAAAAAAAAAGCCGGAAATGGCGCTGTGGCTCAAGTGGTAGAGTGCTAGCCTTGAGCTGAAGAGCTGAGGGACATACCCCAGGCCCAGAGTTCAGGGCCCACGACAGGACCAAAAAAAAAAAAAAGAAGAAGAAGAAGAAAAGAGTTTAAGGGTTAAAACAAATTCAGAAATGCAATTATTTCACCAAAAACTTAGTTTCTGGTAGTCTGGCATGAATCTGATATTTCCATTCTGAGTTATCGATGGAATTCGAGATTCAATAAATAGCAGATAAAGTTGTAAAAAAAAATAATCATCATCATTCTAATTCTCAATATTAAGTAAAGTGATACTTACACAAAGCTAATTCCAGACAAGAAAATAGGTACTAGAAAGTTAATTAGAGAGTTTTAATATAAAATATAGCTTCCAAAGTGACTAAATCTCAATTTTCTCTACTCAGCATACTTCTATGA
>NW_012286619.1:0-1206 GCF_000151885.1 Dipodomys ordii
TGTGATCTTTGGGTAAATACCCTAAAGTGTGATTGCTGGGTTATAGGGGAGCACTATGTAGAGTCTTTTGAGGAACTTCCATTCTACTTTCCAAAGTGATTGCACAAGTTTACACTCCCACCAACAATGCAGTAGGGTTCCCTTTTCTGTCTGCATCCCCTCCAGCATCTGTTGTTATTAGTGTTCTTGATTATAGCCAATCTATCTGGGGTGAGGTGGAATTTCAAGGTTGTCTTAATTTGCATGTCTTTTTGACTAGAGAAGTTGAGCCTTGTTTTTTTTTTTTTGTATTTTTTTAAGAATGAAATTGCTCCATTTGTTAGGAAATGGAAAGACTTGGAAAAAAATTATACTACGTGAAATAAGCAAGGCCCAAACAAACATAGGTTTCATGATTTGGAAGAAAACACAATATCCACACATGACAGCATTATGTATTAGAAAATATAAGAAAATGAAGTTGATGACTATTAATAAAAACTGATAAAGATGGCTGGTATAATTAATAGCCAAGCAAAATAATTTATTTATTTATTTATTTTTAATTTAATTTTATTTTATTTGTGAACATACTGTACAGAGGGGTTACAATTGCATGGGCAGGATAATGCGTACATTTCTTACCAAGCATTGAAGCCTCCTCCTTTGTTTACCCTTCCCATCCCTTCCCAGCCTCCCCCCTCCCCCCATCCCAATCCTTCTCCTTCCCCCCTTCCCCCCCACTCCCTTCCCTCCCCCCCCCACACACACACCGACGTTGTAAAGCTCGTTTTGGACATGACAACTTGTACTTCTCATTGTTGCATCAGATCCACCTGTATCCTTAAACAATTGGTTTTTCCCCATCTCCTCCACAAGTTATACTGACATCAAATATAGTGAAAGCAGGGGTTATACTGTGGGGGAGGGATATACAAAGCAACAAAGAGATAATCTTATAAATGCGTTAGAAACACACCAAGCAAAATCATTTTTATATAAATAAAAACATATCTAAGGGTTCATTTTCGGGGAAATGGGGAAAGGAAGGGGTGACATTGTTAAAGAAGCATTGCACTTAATAACTGACTTATAGATTGTTACCCTACTTCTTAATACGAACAATAAAAAAATTTGTACTAGAAATTTTCCCAAGATTTTCCATTTCCTAACAAGAGCACAGACTGCGCCAAGCAGAGTCAGCCCATGACCACAAAAAAAAAATTG